>NW_026866236.1:0-57839 GCF_026571515.1 Ruditapes philippinarum | reverse complement strand
AGGAGGGAAAACGTTATCCTTTCAAAATGTACATCAAAAGCATATTTTTTTCGCTTGGTTTTTACCACGTAAAAGTTCCCTTTCAAACTTTTTTTCCCCCCTCCTTAACCGCGAAGTTTAAATGATGGGGGCTATTTTTTTTATATAGTTTGCGCATTTTAAAAACCCCGGGAGGGGGAGGAAAGACCGGGGCTTGATTTTTTTAGGGGGCAAAAATGCGAAATCGGTTTTTTATATAGGGGTGTGGGCGAGTGGGAAAATATGTTAAATTGCAAAAAATACTTAACCATATTTCTATAAGAAAGATTGGGGATTGATTTTACATAAAGTTGCTTCCCCAGTCTAACAAAGTTCCGTTGATAAAAAAAAGCTTTAAAGGGGCACGCCTTCGTTGATAACCAACTTTTAAAAAGAATTTACTTAGAAAATATAGTAATAATTTTTGAAAAATTTATGAAAAGTAAATCAACAATGCAATTCACTTGTTTTCACATGGCAGATTTTTTAATAAATTATCCCCAAAATTTTGAAATTTCTACATAATAAAGTGACACACGATTTTTTAGAAATTTTAAGGGTAATTTTTGGTGCATTATTAAAATTTTTAACAATTTTTCATACAAATAAACACAATGTTGGCGCTGTGGTTCTTATAAAATATGGAGTAAATGTATTATGAGCAATAATTTGCACTTTTAGGCAATATATATAAATATCTTTTGTCAATCAGTTTTTTATATAATATATTTCTTTTTCATGCAATATCATACTGTTGTAAGCGTGTTAGAAATTTGATATTACTCTTAACATATTTTAGTTTCAATCATGGACTTAGTGTTTAGGCTTTTTCATTTCTTTTTACACTGTTAAGAAGGTTTCAAATTTTCGAGAAGCTATAGATATACTTTGACACAGAATGTATATGTACACAGACAGAAATATTAGAATATGTAAACCATGTCAGTTCACTGACACGGAAATAGATTGTCAAGAAAGCAAATTATAGAAAGAATAAAAACGCAAAAAGGCAAATTAAGAATATTGCAAGCTTAGTTTGAACGAGTATACCCATCAATGGCACATGTTAGGTGCAGTATTTTTATGATACTTGGTCAGTATTTTCATTGAATAAACAATTAGATGCTTTCATGTAAGTGTTATTTTCGTCAACTGATGATATGAGAGCTTTCAAAATCAAACTTACAATCCTTGATCCTATGTTGGCGGGTATTGTTTGAAATTTATACAAATTTCCGTTTGTCACGTGGATTATTTTTACATAGTATAGTATACACTTATTATTATTGAATACAATTATAACCAATTTTCACATTATTTTATTTTGTACCAGTTAACTGACCATGTGATCGTGGATAGGCATAATAGCAATTACATGAAAGTTTCAAATTGTTTATGCAATGAAAATACTGACCAATAATTATAAAAATACTGATTTTTTATTACATGTATTACAACATTTCCATGAGGAGTCGTCTTCTAAACAAAGCGCATGTACATGTAAAATAGGAATCGCACTCAAACATAAGTCTTTCCCATTCGTCCATGTTCTATAACGAAGATAGTTGAATTGTCAGGACTTTCACCGGAGATTAAATGGAATGAAAATATGAACACGACGTACATTGAAATTATAATTTTGGTCATTAGTTATGTGATAATAGAATACTTAACACTTCCCGTCTTCATATTTTTTGACAAGGATAACACGATATTAATCAGTGAAAATTACTAACATGCTCAAGTGTCGAGAGGGAAACATGGCCCAAATATACGACACTCAACAAAGCAGAGGGACCTTCGGCAGAGCAACCCCGACAAACTTTAACAGGAATATATGGAACGCCATAGCTGCCTCATGTTATTAAATTTCTTTTTATCTTGCCCAGAAAGCGTCTTATTATGTCAAATATAAACGTTGTAAAATGCCATTGTAATTTGTTGACGTGTCTTAACATTGCCTTATTATGCGTAACAGTAGTCTTATCTCTTTAAAATGTGATGTTGACTTGTTAAATTGTGGAGCTGTTTTTTCAAAAGACTGTCTGATCATTTTAAACAGTAGTGTTCTCTTGTCGAAATTTGGTGTTGACTTGTAAACGCACAGCTTTATTTTATCAAACTGTCATGTTATTTTGTCAAAATACGGTGTTTAAGTGCCTTAACATCGTTCTATTGTGTCAAACAACTGTGTTAATTTGCCAATGTACACTACTGAATTGTCTTTTTATATCAAATATTCGAATTATCTTGCCGAATTGGGATGTTGACTGGGCTAAATCATGCCTTATTATGATAAATTGTGTGCTATTTTGTCAATAAGCAGTTTTGACTGGTTAAAACTCAGTCTTTTAAAGTCAAAAAATTGCGGTATCTTGTCGAAATGTGGTAATGACTTGTCTAAACTCTTTCTTATAATGTAAAACAGAAGTGTTATATTGTCGAAATTTGATGTTTTCTTGTAAAACACAGAAACAGTCTTATTATGTGTAATAATTGTTTACATTTGTTCAAATTTAGTTGTCTTGAGAATGCGCTGTCTGATTTTGCTAAACTGACCCGTTATCTTTTTTGCTTTATCTTTTATCGCTCCGCGCGGGCTCTGGTTCACGTGATACTTAATTTTGACAACATCGCATCTGGACATGATAACACGATTATCTGACATAATGAGACGGTATTTAGACATGTTAACGTCATAAACTGGCAAGTCAACGCCACTGTATTACATAATGATACTGTGTTTCAACAAGTAAACACCACGTTTGAAAAGGAAAAAAAGATACTTAGCCATAAAAGGACGATGTTTAGTAAAATTAACACCGAACCTTGACAAAATAAAATGACACTTTGACAAAAAGATAGTTATTTTAGACAAGTCATTACCACGTTTCGACAAGACTATTTGACATAATAAGACGAATATAGACAAGTTGAATCTGCATTTGGACATAATAGCATGACAGTTTGACAAATTAAAATAGCGTTTAAACAGTTCATAACCATAATTTGTAAAGATACCACCATTATTTCACATAATAAGACGGTGTCTAGGCCGGTTAACATCAACTTTGGATAAAATAGCATGGCGATCTGAGAAGTGTTTAGACATGTCAATACCATTTTTCGACAAGTCAACAATACTGTTTGACATAATAAAATAACGTTTACACAAACAAACAAAATCTATTGGCAAGTCAACATTAGTATTTCACATAATAAGTATATTTTTAGACAGGATAACAACAGTTATAGACAAGACAGCATGATGTTTTGGCACAATAAGACAGAATAACACCACCTCATACAAAGCAACAAAACAGTTTGACAAAACAGGACAGCACTCAGCCAGGTCAATATAACGGTTGAACAAGATATCACTACTAGCCGACATAATAAGGTATGAGTTTGACAAGTTGACACCAAGTTCCGACAAGATAACACTACTGTTTCACATAATAAGACAATTTCTAGGCAAATTACCACCACAGTTGGACAAGACAGCATACTATTTTGACATAAAAGACATTCTTTAAGCAAGATAACACCGAATTTGAACACAATGACATGGCAGTCTGACAAAATGTGACGGTGTTTAGACAAGTCAATATCACATTTGGACAAGACAAAACGACTGTATAACATGATACAACAGTGTCATAACATACCAGGATCACATTTGGACAAGATGACAACAACTTCCGACAAGGTAACACTACTGTTTCACATGATAAAACAATTTCAAGACAATTCAACACCACATTTAACAAGTCTTTGTTCAGACATAATGAAATCTTAATTCGAAAAGATGGCTAGCATGTTAGACATATTAAGACTTCCATTCGGCATGTTAACACCGGATTTGCACATGATAACATGCCTTTTTTAAATAATAAGACAGTGTTTAGACAAGTCAGCACTGTGTTTTGACAAGATAAAATGTTTATTTGACCTAATAAGACTTGAGAATTGAGTACCGCTCAAGCCGGTGCTAGGGGGCGTGAGGGATGTTGCACTTATTCATTATCCCTCATGTACAGACTCAATCAAACCGAGTCTGCAATTCTTATGTTATTTTGTTGTGATTAATGCTTCCGAGGGATCACTTTGTTTCCAGAATTTTGTACTTCACAACAGCAGGTGTCAAGTGCCGTGTGGCAGCCGTAAAAAGTTGCCCCGTACTTCACTTCAGTGTTGTTATATTTTCTGGTCCTTCGGGATCATTGATGCCAGCACTATAAAGTGTTGAGAATTGAGTACCGCTCAAGCCGGTGCTAGGGGGCGTGAGGGATGTTGCACTTATTCATTATCCCTCATGTACAGACTCAATCAAACCGAGTCTGCAATTCTTATGTTATTTTGTTGTGATTAATGCTTCCGAGGGATCACTTTGTTTCCAGAATTTCGTTAAGACAGGTTACCATAAAACGCTGGCAAGCCAACACTTCTATTATACATAATGAGACTGTTTTCGGGAAAAATAAAACGAAATGTAACAACATGAGGCAGCTATGGCGTTCCATAGGAATACCACTGAAGTACCGCAGAAAAAAAAACACAGGAGAGGCACAGTAGAGCACCGAACATTTGACTGGAGAGGTCGTACCAAATAATGGAGACAAGTTAAGTTACATTTTGTATTATATTCAGGAATTATTTGTTATTCAGGAGAAAACAAAATATTGTCTTATATGAGAATCAGGGTTGGTACAAACAGTTCAGTTAACATCTTAGTACGTTAGTCCCCAAGCTTTCCTCTAAGGGGCATGTGTAAATTTTAAACTACAAACTTATTGAGCAGCTGTTTCTTCTATATTAATATTAGGATGCCTATAAATTATAAATACAGAGAAAGAAAATGATAAACTGCCACACGAGGCATGATTTATATCATTTATGACTGAGAACATTTTAGAAATAAAATATTGAAAAAAAACCAACAAAGTAAATGTCACAGTAATTTATCTGGGTAGAATATTACAAACAAAAAACCAAATAACATTTAAAACTTTTTTAACTATCCCATTACACATACCTAACTTGAAAAATGTAAAATATAAGAAAAAAGACCATACAAGACGAAGTTCTCTTTATGCAGCTTCAACAAAATTCTGCCACAAAGAACTAGTTGGGAGGTATCCATCACGGAACAAAAACAAAAGAACTAAAAAGGACCCATCGACGGAGCAACGACGGGGCTTACTATTGAATTTTAAAAACCTTTGAATTAAGGAATTTCAATTCTTGTATTTTATAATAAAATCCTTAAAACTTCTAATGGATTGTTCCAAATTCAAAGAAGGCGAAGATCATTACAATGAACAGTTACAATGAAGTCTGCGTTTAATATTGAAGGATAACCTTTTAATGTCTATTAGGTTTCATAAAAAATCCAAATCTGTGACAAAAATATTTTTTATAGGAAATTAATGTCAAACATTTCCAAGACAAATCTTGTTTATAAGATAATATTATCAATAAATGGTCTAAAGGTTTTTTTCCGTGACGTATTTTGTTCTATTTTATTTTCAATCAATTTTGTCACATTGGGCATTTTTTTGGAATTCCGTTTATCTCTAAAAAAATGTGATACAGTTTTGTTTGCTTGATGTTTTAAATAATCATCTAGTGTGGCGGCATGGCCGAGTGGTTTATGCGTTTGACTAGTAATCTAATGATCGCTAGCCGCATGGGTTCAAACCCCGACAGGGACAAGTCGTTGTCTCCTGTGCAAGAAACATTACACTCATTGCTCAGTACTGGTTGGTTCCAGGAACAAATAAGAGAGAGTATGTCTTTAAGCTCATAGCTTCCTACACAATCAAACTAGAATAAATTCTGTATAAACCAAATAATTATCTCACCTTTACATAGATTTTTACGCTATATTGGCGGTCAGTCCAACCTACCAACCTACCTTTCCTTATAATAAACCACTAAAAAACAATCCGTAAGTGACCGGCTACAAAAACCACATGAATTAAAAATGAATAAGCGGTGAGAGACAAAATTTAACTTAATATCCCAGATCAATTGTCCCTTAGAAATGTTGCATTGTCTGAGAATCGAGCCAGCGACGCCTGGCAAAGCAATTGCTAAACGGGCAATCAATACTCTTCTCACTATTTGTTTGGGTTCTTTTGGGGGGTTTTTTTTTGGTCATACATTTGTGAAATCTAAATGGTTTGCATCTGACCGGTAATTTCTTCATTAGTTTCTTTTGTGTGTTTTCCATTTACATTTTATTAACATTATTATGTTAGTCTGATTGTTGTTCTGACCCATGTCAACAACAAACGCTTTACGATATTCAAATACAATTCAATTTTTCTGTAATAACCATTGTGTAAGGTGCTAATTAAGATTACGGAGTAAATCGTTCTGTGTCTACGTATTCTTTGTCATATTGTGCGTAAATAAATATGATATACGTAAAATAACAATAAACATTGTACGCGTTTGTAATTTATTTTCCTTTGTGGTTTTGGTAACTTACGTATCACTTTAATATTAATGTTATATTGTTATTATATTTGTTTCATAACAATCAACGACATGCGCTCACATGCTACCTAATTGTAGAGTCAGTTCTCGTTACAAATGTTTTGGAACATAATTATCGTAAACAAAGTTAACAATGGATATGAACGGGCAAATGTATTGCTTAAACATAAATTTCGTCATTTTGATAAAAACAAACACTTTAAAAAGAATACACCGAGGAACAATAAAATATAACATTTTAAACATGAAAATAGCTTAAATTGCTTGACATGCTTGCAGGCAATCCTTTCCTTTGAAGTAAGGAAATACGGTACACATATGACACGCTTATAACTATTATAATTGTTTGCTGTACTGCAGAAATCTTTCATAATGTATGATTTAGTGTCAGGGCAGACATATATTTTGTTTAAATAATTTAAAATGCATTATGCAATACAACACATGTCAGTTTTATGATACTATAATTTAATATCGACAAAGAACAATTTAATTTGATTTATAATGTTTGACTTTTGAACTATATTTGGTATTGCGACAACTATCTTAAATGTTCTATTGATATTCAATTTACATTTGCAACTTTAATTTTGTCTGATAATGATAGAACCATCAATTTTAACTGAACCTTTTAAATATACTTTTATACTTGTAAACAATTGCAAAGTTACATACAATAGCTTTAATAGTTTCTTGTTCACGACAAGTTTTGGTTCTATTCATAACCTTGTGCCTGAAACAATGCACGGAGATGGACACGCCGAAGAGTAAAACAACCCCGACAAAAATAAAAGCGTTATCTCTTAAACATATATTTCTCCTAAAAGTGATAGATTTAGAAAAAGATATTTTATATTTTGCAGAAAACTAGAACACATAATCAAAGGTTCTGCATTTTTACTGACTTCCAATGTGGTTATCAATTTGACGTTTTTTTCTAGCATGTAATCTTGGTCTCAATTAAAGAGGAAACAGTAGGAAAAAATATCGCAAAACTCAAAATGTTCATTCCTTTCTATTTTGTAACATATATAATTATAAACAGCCATGCCACTTTGAAATGAGTTTGTAAATATCGTACATACTAACATATATACATTTATATACATGAAACATGCACTTATAAATTATAATTACATTTAAATTGGATTACTAATAGTAATTCACACACTAAGATTATGCTTGTCTTTATTACAGATATTTTTTCTGTTGTTTTTTTGTACAGTACTTCATTTCTTACCTTAAACTGTATTAATTTTAATGCGTTTCTAAATTGAAATTATCTTATATTTTTATTGTAAGTTCATTTACATGTATGTTAACATTATGATTCATTACATCTCAATGCCTACATGTCCTTATTGTTACCTAATGGGTTGAATACATTTTAATACAACATTTTAATTTAATTCATCTTCACCACCTTCAGATCATAAACCTTTCGGAGTAAGTTGGAAATTCAAACATTCAATGAAATAGTGCAAACATATAAACTAGAAGCCTAAATATCACATTAAAAGGTTTTTTTTGCCAAGGCTTCTAGAAACAGAAATATAACATAGCAAAATGTTATAGCATGGCTAAATCGATTCGTGCTGTGTGAAATTATTAAACTTTTGAATTAGCGATATTACAATTGTTCTTCGAGAGGCATCGGGTGACAACACATCATCGTGTTTTCATTTCAGTTTTAATAAAATATGTCAGAAAAACATCTTTCTTGTACAAAATTTGAATGAAACTATTAATGGTTTGTCAGTTTACAAAATTAAAATCAAATAAGAAAAGGGTTTGTGTTTAAATGTCAATTTCTACGTGTGTATAATTGTATTTCAATTTTAATAAGTATTAATTAAACCACCATGAAAATCTTTTGATAGGAACATTTTACCTGGAGTAAAACGTTATGCCTTATTTTATTACTAAGCAGAATGTTATCAAAAATGATATCGGAATTGTAACATACATTGATATCAGAACGAAAACAGGTGTAATATGATATCGGAATAAATACACGTGTAATGTAACACACTGTGATATAAAAAATAAATACACATGTTTTGAAACACATTGATATCACAATGAAAAAACGTGTATTGTAAAGCACTTTGATATACAAATGTACACACCTGTATTTGGACACAAATGTTATCAGAATGAATGCACATGTCTTGTAATAAACTATTATATCAGAATGCATACATGTGTAGTGCAACGCACATTGATATAAGACTAAACAAAATAAGTTTTTTTTCTTTAGGTCTTTAGGTCTTTATATCTTTTAATTCAATTGAAAACTTTGTCACGGCGTAAATAGTATATTATCACTTGTTAGATACTTTAAACATCGATTGACTTAGTCAATATGTACTCTCAACAAAATTAAAAAAACAAAACACTTTTAAGCATTTTATATTCAATATTTTTAATCACAGTCCCGTGCAGCTTTTGCGACTCCGTAAAAACGGCCTTGCACGATCATGTATATAATTTGACGTCACGTCATTTGCGTCATAAAGTCGCGCTTAATGTTACACTAAAGGAGCGTCAATGAAAAAATACTTATCATCACTTGAAAGTTGTTTAGGATATTTGATGAATAGAATATTATTTCGTGTAGGTTCATTACTAATTGTATTGAACTCGTTGAATAAAATAATATTATGCAACTCATTTAATAAATTCAGTATCAAACCTACACTCATTTAATATAGATCCATATTTTTTTACATTTTCTAAACTGCTCTGAATTTATCGGTCAATTATATAATGCGCTGTCAAAAGGATGAACAATTAAAAAGCAATTGCATCATACATTAGGTTAAAACATATATTTTGTCTAATTTGATAGCAGATTTGTTTTTCTTTAAGGTATATATTTTTCTCTTTAGGGTATTACGAACAGTTTCTTTTAATTCTATGTAAAAGGTTAATAGTGGAAGATAAACTAAACCTCAAGTTGTGTAAGCGACACCTACCGGATCAAAAAGACATTGTCATGAAACCGGGGAAATATATAGACGCTTAAGACATTAATACTTATATGTCTTATAAGGTAGATAAAAACGAAAATCTAAGACAAAATAACTATTTGTAGATAATAACTGTCAATCTTTTACCAGATAAATTATATTTACGAGAGAATGGGATTGGGATATAGTTCTGATGTTTTAACGATGACGTACTTTTTTATATTACTGGGATATGCCTTTGGGTAAATAAGTAAATGTATGTATTATATTTAGAGTTCTAGGCAAACACGCACTTTTATAGAAATGTGTACATATAATGTGTCATATGCTGGTGTAGCTAATTCATAGCGATTTTATTCTTGTGACTGAAATACATGTAATCACCTCACCTAAAGGTCTTTGTTTATCTACTTAGAAAAATGTATATAAATATACATGTTTATAGCTAATTCGATTTGCAGTTGTTGGCAATGTATTGATAAATGCATTTTGGTATGACATATAAATGAAAAGACGTGTGTGAAGGCAGCATGCCTCCGAAAGATAACATAACTCACACCGTTATCAATATTTTAAAGTGTCTCTTCAAATATTTAAAATGATTTAAAAAAATCGAAATACTGAGTTCATATATTGACAATTTTGCTTCGAAAACAGGGTAAGCTGTTCTGCCACCGAGGTATAATAACTTCTTTATTATAAATGTACTATGGAATACTTTCAACCGAACTGTATCTAATACTACATGATGGTAGAGGAAAGGAAAGTTTCGGCGATCCGTGATCAGTGACGCAGAGAATCCGAAAAAAAAACGAATAGACTTTGGTAAAAAAAATTATAAATAATTAATAACATCAGTATTTCAATTTTTATTAAAGCTTTAAGTTGATTCAAACTACACCAGTCTAAAAATTTACAAACTTTGAAATACGATCCCGCATATTCTCCCGACCACACGCGGATATGTTGAATATATTATCTTTTCTATTTATATTGCCTACTACGTTAGTAACGCATTAGATTATGCACAAAAAAACAATCTTTGGTTTGTTGTCGTTCGGATGCACCATCATAATATAATTACTCACATCCAAACTCCAAACGGTGATTTTATCACCGATTTGGACATATTATTTCGATTCTAACACGAAAACAATTGATAAATACTGTCGTACCGATATAAGGATATATTTCGCCTGATTGTTTCCGTACTTATTTTCAGCGCGTCGCATTTTAGTGGTTATGTCACATATCTAATGATAACGTCACACGTCTAAATTAAGAACTTCAACAGTGATTTTATTGCATAATTAACCACACTTTCGATCCTTCTATGTTCCATAGGGTCGTGTTAGAATTTTTTATTCATTTATTCATTTATTAACTCTTTTACTCAGTTACTTGTTGCGATCCCTAGTAAAGAGTGATTTCAATAAATTATATAATTAGTGACTGTTGATGTTGATAATATTCCCAAGTATGCGCTCTAAACCTGCGCCAAAAGTACACTTCCACGCGTTTTTATTCGTCAAATAACGTTAGCATGTGCTCATTAAAAATGTAAAACAATCTGTCTAAAGAATAAAAGCAATCTCCTTAATGTTTCATGTCAATTATTTTCCCTCATGTAACATGTTAAAAGTATAATAGAGACTTAACATCATGTTTTGAGTCATGCCTTTTCCAATAATTTTTAACCTTGGAAATGATTGTGTTTACATATTGAATTGCGAGTCGGAAATCTGATGTGAACTTTGCAGGTGAACAAACTTTTCATAACGTCATCCAATGTTTAAGTAAGTTAAAAAAGATATTCTATATGCTACTTGATAGCAATATTTATGCTGTTTAGTGCATATTGGGTTACTTTGATACGAGGGTTATTTATCAATACATTTTATTTTTTCTTACCCCTAATTCAACTAGCACATCGTAAAATTTAATTTTATCAGCTTAAGTTTATTTGTAAGTTAGTTTAACTTTCTCGTAATTTATCCAGGTCTTAGACCAATGTGGCAGAATATAGATATACAAATATATTGATATACATACAAATATATTGACCAGGTAAAGTAACATGCTTAACAAATAAAAGTATCAAATATATTCATAATTAATAAATGTTGTTTTTATAAAAAAATATCAAAGTTAACAAATTCCCCTTCATAAATATATAACATATTATAGTGTACATAACAAAAAGTATTTCGGTTTTCAAAATCGGTGACATTTTGTCCGAAATCGAAAGTAATAAATAAATGTTTTCCGTAGAAAAAAGTCATACAGTAAGAATTAAATGTATGGTTATTACATAATTAAATATATCCTTATTCTTTAAAATTGATATTTTCTCTATACTATACCTTCGTTCTTTTTCAACATGGATACTTATAATATATTAAGTCATTTGTAATAAGAGCATTTTTTGTGTCCAGTGATTCGGTAAATGTTAGCATTTCTGAACGTCTACATTATGAAATGTACATTTTAAAACGAAATGGAATTTGTCTTCTAATGCATAACATACCCTACATTTTTGTACAGGTCTCCATCGGCCTGTTTCAATGAAAAAATCTATATGATTATAAACGTTATAGAGACAAACCTATGCGAAATTTATTAACATTAACAAAATCCAGATATTATAGTTGAAATGTATCATTCGAAATATATTTGTAAAATATAGATGTACTTGAGTCGGTCAATCTGTCTTACCAGTTCAGTATAAATTAATATTTCATTCTTTGTTTAAAGTGGATTTGTCTACAATTTTCTATCAGAATGTCAATTGTTGATAAAACAATAAAAATGTATCATTTAGATATTCTTATAATAATATAACTTGAACAAAATGTTGGTAAGTAATTTAGTATGGTAATTTATAGGATGAATATTTTGTTCTAATTTATTATCTACTATATCAATAAATATAATATCGAATCATGTATGTCACACTTGCCAACGTCATCCATATATAATTAGTTCGTGTTTTGTTGTAAGTTTTGATAGAAGATATTAGCAGCGTATTTATTTATTGTATTAAAGACCTTCTATTATAGACCAATTCATTTTAGCATTTAAGTAAAATAACTTTGATTTTGCAACTGCCTAAAACATACATTTGAACTTCATTTAACCAAGTGTATGTATTTGTAAATCTCTTAATAATGAGCATCAATTCTTTCTAATTATTTAGATGCTATTCAATATCGTCTTTTGACATTAGATATACTGTTCTGTTCTATTTGATTTCATCTGTTTCCAACAACAAGCTGAAGGTTATAAAAACCTTATCGTATGAACTTAAGACAGTGCGCCAAACGTTCCATCGGGTCATCGGGTGGGATGACATTGAAAATTCCCTTGCTCTTTTAAGCAATTGCCTATGGATAAAAAGTTATACGTTACAATAGAGGGAATATAAAATTTACATCTAACACACTCTCGTATTAATAATGTTGAACGTTATGTGTATTTTAAAAGGGCATCCCATATGGTCAAGGACCAGCGTAAAAACACTTTAATGCAAACGATTGGAATTTGAGGCCGCCAATGTCAATTAAATTTAATCTTTTCCAGGTGCTCAGAGAAAGACGGTAAATAACCACGGTTTTTAGGGACAATCCCGACTTAATCAATGTCACGTACTATGCTAGTAACTTTCAGTGTTTTGAGACAGGGTCACTGAGCAAATCTAAATAACCTGAAGGTACAGGCATAATTATATCACGTGACCATCACAAAGAAACCGTGTAGGCACGCACAGTTATGGTCAGACTTCAAAGCCCCGCATTCGAAGCATACTTACTTTTCCGGCGATCATTGTGAACAATGTTATATACGTAAATCTCTTTTCTGACTGTCAAAACTACGAGTCACAAATGTGAGTGAAATGATAGCAAACTGAAATATCAAAGTGACATGCTTGCTCGATCCAAGAATCAAAAACTTTTTCATCACACAAATTCAAGCTCTTCGCAACAATATTCTTGTGTACAAGATAAAATCCCCGATGACAAATCTGACCCAATGTTAAACTGGTTTATTACCCAAATAAACAACCTACTGTACCCATTGACGTACATACGCAAAACGAACAGCGATGTAGCAGATAGGCCATTAACCCACAGGCACAAGTATCGGACCTTGGAAGAAAAAATATGACCAGATTGTTAAAAAAAAACTGTGTTCATCTTAAAAGTGTCAAACAAAACCAAAAAAAAAAAAAGTAAATAATGACCCCCGTTAAAAATATACTATAAGTTAAGAGAAGGCCGGAAACTCTAGATTCGAGCCTACGAGCAAGGGATTCATTTCCCGGGTCGTTGTGAAAACAATTGGCCAGACAATTAAAAAAAAAACTTTTATCACTATTTCACGTTTGTATTAAGCTTCAAAATGAGACCAACCTCAAGTCTCTAGCCCTTCCCGTTCATGAAATATCTATCAGGAAACGAGCGAATTCGTGCTAAAATCCTTGGTAGACAGAATTGCGGCACAACAATTCGGTACGTAAACATAGACTAATAGTCTAATACATGTATGTCAGCTGAGTAAGGGTCAAAATCACTTGAATTTACTAAATATTATTACTAAATACATTAAGTTGGACCACTCACAACTGTCAGTAGCATCTGATACACACGAGATTCGAGTTTCAAACCTTTACACGGTCTTTCAATCGCTTTCTACGCCATTAGGCATTCTTGTGTGAAACGTTGCGGTTTTCGTTGCTATTGGCCAATCAGAAGACTCGTTACAAAATATCGAACAGCTGATTGACAATGGCGTAGAAAGGAATCTAAAGACCGTGGAAAGGTTTGAAATTCGAATTTTGCGTATATCAGATGCTACTGACGGCTGTGAGTGGTCCAACTTAATGTATTTAGTAATATTATTTAGTAAATTCAAGTGATTTTGACCCGTACTCAGCTGACATACATGTATTAGTCTATGTTTACGGACCGAATTGTTGTGCCGCAATTCTGTCTACCAAGGATTTTTAGCACGAATTCGCTCGTTTCCTGATAGATATTTCATGAACGGGAAGGGCTAGAGACTTGAGGTCGGTCTCAATTTGAAGGTTAATACAAACGTGAAATAGTGATAAAAGTTTTTTTTTTAACTGTCTGGCCAATTGTTTTCACAACGGCTCGGGAAATGAATCCCTTGCTCGTAGGCTCGAATCTGGAGTTTCCGGCCTTCTCTTAACTTATAGTACATTTTTAATGGGGTCATTATTTACTCTTTTTTTTCGACACTTTTAAGATGAACACAGGTTTTTTTTTAACAATCTGGTCATTTTTTTTCTTCCCAGGTCCGATACTCGTGCCTGTGCATTAACTCGTCGTGTGAGTATTCTCCGACGTCAACCTTCCCCATGTTTCCCACCAGATTGCCGTCCATTCAACAGATCCGTGATCAGTTTTATGACGATGTCATCAACAGCGCAACAAACAAGTTACGTCACATAAGACAAACAGGGGTCAGTGAACAATATTAAATTTATGTTTGCAACAGCATGGGTTTAAACCGAATACCTCAAAAGTGATGAACTAAACATTGAAACGCCTAACGTGTGTAACCTAACGTGTGTGGTATCAAAACAAGACCAAACTTCCCATAATTTATAGTTTAGAATCACACAACGAGATTTTTTTTTGAAACGAATTTACGTAAAATAGGGTATGTAAGTCTCGTCATGTGACTTGCGAGATTTCACGATATTTTGCGCTTCCGGGTACAAACAAATATCAACAACATTGCTTATCTATATTGGGTAATACTTGTATGCCGGTGGGAAAGTAAAACTTACATGGAAAAGCAAATGATATGTGGAAATTGACAGAGTTTTTTGTTTTGTAACGAAATGCAAATGGTTTCATCTTGTGAACAAGTATCAATGAAAGACAACTTCGTATAATCTACAGGTGGGTGTGTCATTTCAAATTCAGTTTATCCCAATAAATGTTGTAATATTTTCATTTCCATGTAAATCTAATAAATTTGTTTTTTGATACAACATCATTCGCATCTGACACCATACTGGTGAATTTGATTTTATCAATTTTCTATAGCGCTACCTGATTATCTCTCAGAAGAATATAATGTTTAGAAATTTCGGACAGCGCATATTTCGGATAAACGTTTCAATATGATTATCAGTGTGTTTTAGTTGAATATATTTTCTTCCAACTGAAAATATTATTTATTTATAATTATTATCTTTATAAAGCACAAACAGTCAAGCTGTATATAACCAATTTAAATTGTCATAAAATTCAATGAAATATTTTGCTCCTGTAGATATTTTGACTGAGGACAGTGGTGAGATGAAAGACGTCAGTATCCATTGTAAATACACATGCATGCTCTGCTGTAAAATCGTTTTGGTAAGAAATATATACTTAAAGCTACTTAAACTACATTAATGAAAAATAAATATTATATTGTATAACATATAATGTTCTCGTTTTTGTAAATAATTACAGTGTAGCTAAATAAACAAACAGTATGGCATATGTAGTTAATTCCACAGACGCTTGGGGGTCAGATCCTGCCCCCCAACGTGATACGCCCCTGTAAACACTCTGTCAAAAATATTTTAATATTTAAACACGAATGGGACATCTGCTACAACGATACAACTGGTTTTCGATCAATTTTTACATATCTGAAAAAATTACCTTTTACCATCAAGTCTCAATTTTAGACTTGATGGTAAAAGGTAATTTTTTCAGATATGTAAAAATTGATCGAAAACCAGTTGTATCGTTGTAGCAGATGTCCCATTCGTGTTTAAATATTAAAATATTTTTGACAGCGTGTTTACAGGGGCGTATCACGTTGGGGGGCAGGATCTGACCCCCAAGCGTCTGTGGTTAATTCATGTTAAATACTGTTTAAAGTATTTTTCTCAAGTAAGTGGGTCATATTTTTTAGTAAAATCATGTTCAGTAAATGGTTAAAAGAACTTAGTCACTATCACATTTTTTAAAGATCAGTTGTCAAAGCAAATCTACAAAAACACCAAGAAGTGTTTCTTCCTTTTCAACATTATTTTCTATTCATTACAATATGAAATTTATAGCTGACCAATTATGATTGCTTTCAACTCATGATAAATTTTCTTTATATACAGGTATGTGATTTCATGGTTGGATCTTGAGTACTTGTCATTGCTCTTGATTTATTTTGGAGTGTTCACCATCAGATTAGAAATCAAATAGTGATACCACCAGGCATAGTTGAAAGGAAATGTCCATACACAGTCTTGAAGTACATAGTGGTAGAGACATTACATATTTTGACTGAATTAAAGCTTCTTAAAGCTCCATGTCTTGTATAAACTGTCTGACTGAATGTTTGTATTCTAATAAAAACTAAGGTTGAAGACACTTCAAAGATATATGTCAGTGTAAAAATGTTAAACAAAATATCTGTCTTTGTTAGAAATAAATAACCTGTCTTTATTAGAAATAAATAACCTGTCATTTGTAACTTTGTATTAACTTAATTATTGAAAGATAATTTATCTTCTGCAAATGGCTGCCCAAAACAGTTTCAACCAGGCATCATGTAGTTTCAAAACAGTTAAGATAAATTTGTTATAAATAGACTTGTAAATTAACAGGAATGGTAAAAAGATAAATGTTCAGCATTAAAATGTTTCTATCTTGATTGAGTTTCATTTCATATTATCACCATGATCACTGCAATTGTAAAAGTAATGTAATCTTTAACCATTATTTAAATATCATAAAAATCATCTCAAAGAAAAAGTTGTTTCTGAGGCAAGATGTGTAAAATTCCTTCCAGTTATAGCCTTTCACTGCTCTTAGAAAAGCCATGATTTGCATTGTACATGGCAGGTAGTAATACCAGAGTAAACAATATTAATGCAATTCATCTGTGTTGAGTATTCTGTAGCAAAACACTAGCTTGCTAGCCCTTGTAAGCCCAAGTCTCTCTTAATTGGAGAAGACTTGCAATTCTGCATTCCTTGAAGAGTTTAGTATCAGAGGGGTAGTTATTACATACCATATACTTCTTTGGGTTTCAAATTACTTGTTTTATAATGTATTGAACCTGATGACATTTGACCAAAAGTGAATTGTCTATACAATACATGCAAAACTTAGGGTTTGCACTTGATACAAAACAATTACATCACTGATACATTAATATACTCATTGGAACTGTTTCAAAATTGTCAATGTTTCAACAAAAAAACAACAACAAAAACACCACACAATGCTTTTAACTTCTGTCCATGTACATATGTGTAAATGTAGTCATTGAAGAGCTGTCAAGAACTTTTCATCAATATTATTTAGATAGTGTCTGTTTCGATTTCAGGACAGACAAAATTTAAATGACATGCATAGTATTTAATATAGTCAATGCTTGCATATTCAAGCAATCTAGCAATTGCTGTTAGAGAATTAAAGTACAAAGTGACACTTATTTTGCAGATGAACTCTTATGATCAAGCACTGCCATAAATATATGACAAATACATGTAGTAGAAACAAAAAATAGTTCATAAGTTTAATAAACTTTTATTTTTACACAATTTATAGTGCACTAGCTGCTTAGCATATATATCACACTGATTTTCCAGTGGAAGAAAAACTTCAGGAAAGCACTTGGAATTATTATTAGTTATTTGGACAATGTAACTTTACACTGTGAATGTCTACTGATACAAGAATAAGAATATTTCCTTTTACAAATGTAAGACCTTGAAAATTAACATGAACAAATTATCATAGAGTTATAAATCATATTCTAATTGAAAAATGTTTAGCTTGATATCAAAGCTTTGATTGCAAATTTGTGAGCTTACCTCACAATATTAGTAGTAGATGATATATAATATGTTTGCTAATCTTTACTTCATAGTCATTTAATGTCCATAATGTCATATGACTATACTGTGATTCCATGAAAAAACCTTATCTCTGGTGTGTTATCAGCTTTGGTATATATAGAGTATCTAGTTTTAATACTTAAAACTGCAATGAAATGTGGATATTTTACTCTGTTTCTATCATTGTGACATTAACATGTTAACAAGATCATAGTGTCAAACACCATAAAATCATACTCTTTATACATTAAGATTTTTGTGCTGGATGTCATTCATCTTCTTCAGGAAAGTACATTTGACTATTCTCAGTGACTTATATTAAACTAATATTTCACTGTAACTGTGTGTTCTCTGATATCATTCTCAAATTAAGGAACTGGAAGATGGTAGTTGCAATAAAGGTCTTCATGGACAAATCCTCCTTCATCTTTTCCCTTTTTATCTTCAGAATGAAAAATCAATAAATATGTTGTTACAAGTGTAAGACTCGAGAAATGATATTTACATTACATTTAATAAGCTGGTCATGATTGACAGAAAAATTTCATATTTGAAGTAAATAAACATTAAAGATAAACAACAACACATAATATATAACAGCCAAAAATATTGATCTTCTTGAATGTGAAACATGACTATTTTTAATGTTTTATTTACTTATCAATTATCATGCAGTGAAATCCAAAAGTTATTAAATTATAATAATATACTTTGATAATTGTTTATCTTTCCGATCTCAACTAAAAATTAATCAATTATTTTACATGTATTTACCTTTGATGTATAGATATTTCAGGATCATAGGCAGTTCAAACTGTTGATTAATGGTCCATATTGAACAACTGTATATTCTATACTTGTCATATACCTCCTTGTCTATACATCTGAAATGGTTTAATCAAATATTATATTTTTTAATTCAATCATAATTTGCTAGGTACCATATAAACATATATATATAATTGAAAAAGGAACAAGAATAAAATGGAAGGGAAAAAATATCCGAATTACTGTGCAATGTCCGAATTTTGTATAACTTTAATATACACTAGAATTAAAGTGTTTCTCCATTGTTTATTTCAATAAGTTTAAATGGTTTGAATTAATTTCTCACATCAGTAGTTTTAAAACATTACTAAAAGCTAAACAACTAGAATTCACTACCTTGACAAAACATCCGAAACAATTGTCACTATCCGAAAATAAACTAGTTGTATTAAACTCTATAAATCCCTCGTTTTTCCGTCAGATGATTGACCTACCTGCATTTTTTTACCCATGCTATCCATTCCTTCAAATCTGAAGAGGACCGAAACAAATTTAACTTCTATATCCCTCGAGTTCTTCGGGTTACCTATATGCGTAACGGTAAATAAGTCTGCCGATGTACCCGGAAGTGGTAAATCGAAAGTGAAAGTAAACGAGACTTACGGGCCCTATTGCAATATATGACGAAAGTAACATTGAAAATTATGTTATTTTCTTTATGGATTCTGTTTCTCCCTAATCTATTATAGTGTAGAGATATAAGCCTAAAATTGTCCAATATGTGAAATATTGGATTTTATGAGGCGCGTGGGGGCTTCCGTGGCCGAGTGGTTAAGGTCCTTGACTTCAAACTACTTGCCCCTCACCGCTGTGGGTTCGAATCCCGACAGGGACTTTGGATTCTTTCATGTGGAGGTGGAACTCCGGCTCATCGTCGTTGATCCAGTCTTCACCACTGAGGATGATAATATCATCATATTGGGGAGTCTGAACATACCGTTCTGACTGACTTCCATTGTTCTCCTTTCTTCTCTTATTCTTTCTTCTTCTTCCCTCTGTATTTTCACCACTTCATCCTGCAGCTCAAGTACTTCCCGACCAAGTCTACTGTAGAGCGTCATCACCCTATCCATCTTTGACTTAAGAGATGACATTATGAAATTCAGCTTTTATAAAGAGATTCCTGTTTATGTACTTCCGGAACGCAATAACATCTATGACGCAATACACACCAAATGACGCCATATCGATCGTTGCTACTGGTTTCACGCGCTTGGCGCTATTGGTTTTCCCGCGCTACAGTTTGGCGGTGGTAGTTTCGGCGTTGCTATCTAAAAAGTCATAGCGTGTCTAGCTCGTTGTTTATAAAAGCTGTTGAACAGTAAGGTTGTGTCATTTGCAGTTTTGGGTGAGAATGGAAAAACGTTAAAGTTCTTCAGCATAATATTTCTTGCTAAATTGACAACTTGATGCGTTTCATGACAATAAATAGCAATTATGACAATAAAATGTGTTCTTTTTACCACAAAAATTTTAAATGTACCATTCAAACAACGCTTGAATTTTCTGTATATACAGTATAATTATACATATTTTCCTTAAATGTGATCTTCAAATAGACATTCTAAAAATAGAATTCAACAAGAGGAACAACTCAGTAGCTTAGCATAGTATAACCGTATATAGTTACCTAATTACTTACCTTGAATCTATAAATATATTCTACTTTCGAAAAAATGACGTCAATTGAATAAGTTTGGAATTTAAAATAGCTATAACTTTTTTTATTTTTAGAGATAGAGTATTTTTCCATAACACATCTACCAATTGAAAAGTGTTTTTTACTTTTTTGATATGAGGTCCGGTTAAAAAATAAAAAAAAACAGTGTATAACGCTATGGAGTTTTTTGAAATTTGAAAAATAGCCGTAACTTTTTTATTTTTAGAGATACAGTTTTTTCTTTTGCATTTTCCGAAGTCCATAACACCTGTACCAATTAAAAAGTGTTATTACTTTTTTGATATGACTTTTGGTTAAAATGTTGACTCTCCGTCCTCTTCCCCTGGGGTATTTTTAAATTTGAATTTAATGACGTCATTTAATTAAATGACGTCATTAAATTCAAATTCCAGATGGCGCGTAAATTTCAATTTATAGCAGGTTAGTGTTTTTATTAGTTTTATGATATTTTCTTCCCTTATATTACTTATATATAATGTACGCTTCAACTTAAGCCTGACGTTTGAAATTGTTGATAAAAAATTGAAAGTTTAATGTTTAAAGTGGTGTTGAATGTTGAAATCATAAAAGAGCTGTTACTATTTTATTTGTACAGATATTCTAAAACTTCTGGCATTTTTCGAAGTCCATAACACCTCTACCTATTAAAAAGTGGTCTTACTTCCTCTTCCTTCCGGGGGGTCGTACTTTGGGGTATTTTTTCTTTTTCCTTTATAGCTGCCGGAAACCCTTTTTTTTTTATTATTTATGTTTTTTCTTATTTATTTCAGAGATTGAAGAGGAAGACCCTCATGATAATAAGCGTTTAAAGGCCTATTCAGATGAGGATGAAACAGAAGCTGAGTTGTCTGATGCAGAGTCTCTAATAGATGATGAGCCGAAACCTTCATGTACATACATGAACCCCTACTCACACTCACCACCCAAGAGGAAAAGAGGGGCATTCAGTAATTTTCTAGAGGCGTCTACCCAAACGAAGACGAAGAAAAAGGAACGGTAGGAAAATTAGACAACGAGGAGGAGGAGACAGAGCAGAAGGGAGGATATATAATTGTAAGTTGTATTCATTCCTTTTCTCTCATGTGAATTGTTGTACATCTTACGTTGTTTATATATCGTTCTATGTGTTTTCTATTGTTATATTTTCAGAGTAATGATGATAATAGTGAGGGGCAACGACAGACAAGAAAGACAAGACGAATAATTAGTGATGGTGGAGAAGGAACGTGTAAGAAAGAGGAGGAGTAGTAGAAGTAGTGAACCGGAACATGACGAGGAGACGAAGTTAATTGTAAGTTGTATTTTTTTTATTTAATCCATAATAAAGTACTCAAATTTTTTGAATTAACTTTCAAAACATTGTGATATTTAAAATTGATTTTGGGGTCACAAGGTCAAAGGTCAAGGTCACTATGACCTTAGAACTGAAAACAGTTTCCGGAGCATAACTTAAGTTCCATTTGGCCATAGTGTTCAAACTTCATAGGATGATTGTCCATATTGGGTAGAAGACCCCTATTGATTTTGGGGTCACAAGGTCAAAAATCAAGGTCACTATGACCTTAGAACTGAAAACAGTTTCCGGAGCATAACTTAAGTTCCATTTAGCCCACAATATTCAAACTTCATAGGATGATTGTCCATATTGGGTAGAAGACCCCTATTGATTTAGGGGTCACAAGGTTAATGTCACTATTACCTTAGAATTGAAAACAGTTTCTGGGGCAAAACTTAAGTTCCATTAGGATCACAATATTGAAACTTCAAAGGAGGATTGTTTTTTGAAGGAGGTAATACTTTATTTAATTCCCATGTTGTACAAATGCTTCATCTTTACTAAAATAAAATCACTTTCGGGCATATTATGATCCGCCTAGCGGTGCTCTTGTTTGTTATGTAAAAATGTTACCATTAATGATTTGATTGGCAAAATGTACACATATTATTTCGTTGTTCACATTTGCATAGTGAAGCGTTATTTAGGGATTCTTAAGTACACTTTTTAAAATCTTGTTGCAATATTCATATACATAAAGTCAGGCTGTATGCAGTCATAACTAATAGTGACACACAACTATAATTCTAGGTGAAGAATGTCCACCGATCACTATCAACTATTGTTACAATACAATACAATACAAATCACTCATTTGTCACAGATTACATAATATAAAGGATATTTGTTTGTTGTGCATGTAAGATCACAATATAATTCACAAAAGGAACACAAGATGTAATTTTTACGAGTGGATAGTCACGGGTTAAGTTTGTTAATATAACATATATAAAACATCCACGACTATGTTTGCCTGTGTATCTAAGTGTGTCCTACACGCAGGAAAAAACAGGTAAAGTAAATAACAAACAGACTTATATTCCGTAACTGTTTCCATTTATTGACTATTTATTTTTTGTATGAATTGAGTTTATTTGTGCCCAAGAAAACAACCTTTTCTTTTTGAAAGTTTATTTTTAACTTTCATATCAAAAATCATCGAGGCAAGACTGTAATGATACCTGATTTTTGCCTTTTATCTCCTTGTCGTCTACAAACAGTAAGTATTGCCTATTAAAACAACTTGGATCAATGGCAATTGTGACTCCATTGCTGTTCTTATTTACAGCTAACACTATGTCATTCAAGTAAATTGAGAAGAGCACCGACGATAAATTCTCGCCTTGTCTTAGACCTGTAGAACTTTAGAAAAAGGCTTTTGCAGATTATACAAGATTTAATATTAATGAACATATTTTGAATGACAGCATAGGTATTTTTCTATAATGCAAATATCAGAGATTTTCCCCTTTAACTTGCGCCACCTGGTATCAAAAGCTGCAGAAAAAAACAGTTAATTAAAAAACTGTTCTGCAGGTAGCTTAGAGAAAAGAAAATGAAGTGCTAAAATATGGTCATTACACTAGTAAAGTATTTAGCTCTAAATCCAGTTTGATTCTAGTTCAAATGTCATTTTCGGCAAGGAATTCATTAATTTCTAATATTATTAAGGTGAATCATTCATATATTTCGAATGCCCGTTCATGCCAATCAAGTTAACGATAAATGTTCACTTACGATTTTAATGAAAAACATTTTAGACAAAGTTACAAGTAACAAATGTGTAGTAGATTCGAATGAAATCCTCATTACTTTAAGGTGTTGCTTTCAAAGATCTCATGAAGTCTCTCTTTTCGAAATTACAGCATATCATTTAACATCCTATTATACAAATTTTAAAAATGTACCCTGGCCGTAGGGGTGTTCTTATGTGTTAATGTATAAGTTTTCTTGCGTCCTACCTCGCCCTGTTGATTGAGGCAAAAGGTTAGTGTGGCTACCAGCTTCTCATTCTGCCTTATCACTGTAAATATCAAAAGTTAAGGTAAAATCATTAATTGTTTCCAGTTGAGTAAACTTCATTCTTTTGTTAAAATTAATTAATGTCTATGAATAGATATATAGCAGTAAACTGTTGGGGACAAAGATAGATGAACTAGACATGTAGCATTATACTGATTAAATTTGCTTTTCATAAGTCCTTCACTTTAAAGAAAGGAACTAAAGTATACTTTTAACTATGATTTATTAACTACAAATGAATGTTTTATTTATGCTTAGTAAAATATCATGCATGTTGATATATTGCCTAGGACTAAAGCTATCCAATTCAATTAAACTATCACATTAACCTTTATCTTTATAGCTTCCATATCTCAAAACCATCACATACTTAATTGCACATGATAGTATTTATAGCAATATATATTAATATATATTATGTTTCCACACAAATAAATAGGCGAAAACAGAGAAAAACAGAAACAAAATAATAATAAAAATAGAATATATACCACGATGTCCCTTTACCTGAAAATCTAATAAACTTAATACTATTTGAATATTCATTCGGAATATGAAACATTAAATAATATGGAATGGAAATGCGGCATACTATGATCGCATCCCCCTTACACATGACCACCTGCAAGGTGCTCAGCAGGACAGCAAACAGGAATTAGCACAAGGACAAAAACTGACGGCATGTCTTTTTACAACAAACATTTTAGAAACTTACAAGGTAATTAAAAATTAAAGATAATAATGAAAATTAATTACAAGACCCATAAAAGGATAATGGTGAAGGGGAAGGTACTCCAATGACGGGGTGTGGGTTAAATTAAAAAATAAAATGGGTAGAGGAAAGGGAAAATCTTTACCGTAGACGAAAAAAGAGGAACTGACTTAAAATTGTCACCACAATTGTATGTAACAATAAACACACATATTAGGAACACAGAGAGGAAGGTTTACCGAGAAATGAAGTGCGATCTAAAGTTTTAAAAATAAGCAATCAAAGACAATTTATGGTTAAAATCACCTTTTCAATACTTAGGTATTAATAAGTAGCGATGAAACAATTTAATTTTAAAACAAATAAATGTAATCAGATGTAAGAGATAAGATTTGCACATAAAATCCATTTTAAGTTTAATTCTGAGTATATTTCTATATTATCTTTTTCATAACTTTCAATTTTTGTAACCAAATTGATATACGAAACAATTTTCATCTTTATGATTTTTATACTTTTGGACCCAAGGGGATATCCTTATTTAGAAGTGTATAAATGATTGTGATATCTCAAAAAATGTGTGTGCATAGGCAAATCAAAGCAACTGATTTATTTGACATTGTAACATATGATTAAAATGTATAATGTTAATTGTACGCGCCAATGCCCATTGATAAATATCTTTCGTCATACGTATTTGTACGACTTGGTAATCCTCAATCCATTTCAAGGTGTGACACCAGAGCGTTTATTTTGTTGGCACAAAAGAGAGTTTTTTTTTTAAGAAATACTTTTATATTAGTTTACGGCTCATAATTCCAGTCTTTAAAATGATATTTTGCTATTGCATTCAATATATGTCATTTATGTGATAAATCTAATCATTTCATTGTTTAGTACAGGAAGTGTATAGGTTTTAAATAGCGTAATGTATATAGTTAAACAGTTTTCTGACATAACGTTTTACGGTCATCAATCAAATTAAGCGTTAAGCTGTTTGCCCACATATTTGATTGTCATAAGCTTAAAAGGAAACCATTCGTTCAACCCTTATCAGGGTAAAGTACAAATATAAATTAGATATTTCTATGTCATTAAAAGGTATAAGTGATTTGTATTATGAATTTAAAATTTACTATGACTAAAGATAAATGTGTTCCTGGCAATGTTATCGTTAAATCTAAATCCATAAAATAATCTAAATGGACTAATTTCAATTATTCTAAGAGGCTGGCATGACGTCAGAAATTTATTTGTCTAGTCCAGAAAAAATAGCTGTTTGAAAGGCATTTATAGTATCATTTTATATAGCTTTGAAGACATGTAACTGATAATTGATACAATTGCTCTATGGAATAAATTGCTAGCATTTACACGTATTTGTTGTAAAAGAGTTTCAACAATATTACCACTTAAACGAAACTTGATTCCAGTTAATACTTCATTTAGAAAATAATTTCTACAAAATTTAGTAAAACAGTTAACATACACATGCAATATGTATACTAGATTTACAGGTTCCTTTCAGGATGCTCTAAGCAAAAATAACTATAGATTATTTTATATACATTGTCTTAAGGTAATAGATGCGTAACACAAACCCTCTTTTCTCAAAAGAATTTTTTTAGTGAGGATACTGAGCTTTCGTAAGCTCGCGTTCAAGACCTACTGGGGCCCAATTTCTTGTTGTTGTTTTACTTTAAATTTGTATTCTTTTTGTCATGTCAAATTATGGTTTTCTTCTTTTTGTGAAAGATATTGAATTAAGAAATATTTGCAAATTTAAATGCAATTTTAGGATCAATTTTGTGAAAAGAAGGTAAATTTAAAACTTAAAATGTTAATATTTTCCAATCGGGATGGTAAAGCTCTCTTCTTATTTTATGCACACATGTTAAAACTTGTGTCTAGATAATTATTATATGAAGACATAAGGAGCGCCATTGGTAGATGGAAATATGACTCGTTATGCCCATACTTTCTCTTAAACAAATCTGGCAGATTTCAGATATGATTTTTTTTTGGGGGGGGGGGGGGTGGGTGGGGGGGGGGGTGTTTGTTTTTATTTCAAAACAATGGTTGTTAAGTAAAACTATTCTTTGTTTAATATAACGAATAATAAGGAGATATACTTTAATCGTCAAACAAGATTGTTAATTTTTTTGTAGTGGTGTTTTTTATTTTTTGTTGTTGTTGTTGTTTTTGTTTGTTTTGTTTTTTTTTGAGGGGGGGGGGGGGCGGTTCTTTTGGGGTTTTTTTTAATGTGTCAAGAATATGTATAATATTGTAATTTATCTAGTGTTCGATAAACATTAAAACATAGTCAATTATTCATGTAATATCTTTAAAAAATGTTAAAATTAAAACCAAAAAAATACCATATCCTATTTTTAACTTGTGGTTTAAATGACAGATACGCTTAAAATTAACAATAAAATCGGCACGATGTTATCATGATAAAAATGTTCCTGGCACTTGGAAAATGGTTTCAAAAAGTAAAAAAAGCTGTTAAGAACAAGCATATGTGTATAAGAATTTACAGACATGCTTGCGTTATTGAATCCCATTCTTTGAAGTCCGGAAAGACTATGAGAAATTCATGAAAGGTTTATTAATTTATGACATTCGTGCCAGACAATTTCTTATTTATAGTTAAATGCCATGCTACCTAGCACTAATCTTTTTTAAAACATCATGATAAAGTAAACGTATTACTGTGACATTTTATTTTTATGAAAGAAAAATATTTCAGGTTATTCAAACTATGAAGTTGAGTTGAGGAGGTTTTGCTTTATGTTTTTTTTTTTTTTATTTATTTATTTTGTATTTATTTTCAAAGAAGGAGTTATATGAGATAAAACAATTCCTTGTGCTTACAACAACAATAACAAAAATACTTGTATTAATGTGTTCATCTGTATGGTAAGAAGTTTGTTTGTTTGTTTGTTTGTTACATTTTACGCCTTTTCCCAACAGTATTTTAGTCATATAGGCGGGTAGTTTTTCTAACCATCGTTCCTGGGAATTACACCAGTACTAGACTACCTTCCTCCGCGCTTAACTACCAAAGTATCTCCCGGTGATCGAACCCACGCCAGAGAAATAACTGGATTAAAAGTCATCGACTCTAACCCCTCGACCACGGAGGCGGTTATGGTAAGTAGTATATAGGCACTTTGGTAATGGAAATGGTATATAAGTCAAATGCTATCTTTCATTATATTTAAATGTATTATTTTTTGACAATTATGTTAACATTTTTACTTTTACTTTTCTTTACACTTCTTATTATTCAATGCAATTTAATTTTACTTGCTTTACTTTTGACGTAATATGTCGAATGAAAATCAATTCTTAAATACATCACGTGGTGATAATAATTGGCAATAATTAAAATATAATGAAGGATATTACAAACTGAATTAAAAAAAATAAAAAAGGAACCCCTAAAGAACGCCAAAAAAAACGACAAAATGTTGAATGCTCGGTCTGATAGAGCCTATTCGAGGATGGTACTTTATAATGCAAGCTGTCGCCCACGCCAATTAGCAGCAGCTTAATCAGTGTTATTTGTGCCGTGTGGCGGCCGTAAAAAGTCTCCCCGTACATTTAATCAACGATGTTATATTTTCGATCCTTGAAGATCGTTCAGCACGACATAATTGTTGTGTATACATGTTATGTGGTATTTTAAGTTTCTTCTATTTGGCCTTTTTCAACTTGGGTGGTTCCAGTATTCCTACTTGAATACTGTCTAATCACCCTTAGGATATGTTGCCTGCTTTTTAAATTGTCTTTTGACGTCTTATCTGTGATATGCAGGCTTCATAACCTCAGATCCCCTTTCAAAATTCCATTTTATTTAGTTCCGCCCATTGTTTTCTCGTTTAGGGCACACACATTTTTTTACTTGGGGACCATATGCCGCTTTTCATGGAATGGCACTTACGTGTCACATTGAAGGTTCCATGATTACCGTCATATGAACACAACTGCGGCTGTTTCAAAATTCCAAATTGTACTAGTTCGTGTTAAATGTTGAATTATGCTTAAGCCGGTGCTAGGGGGCGTGGATGGTAACTTGCACTTTCCAGTACCGTCCATGAACAGGCTCAATCAAAATTTTCAATTTTGCCGTGTTGGGCTTTCTTTATGGATTCTGTTTTTCACTATTTTAAGCAAAATTCAGCATTTTTAATAGGAAATGGTGAAAAATTGAATAAAAGATCCGCAGATGTGTTCATACGGCACAATTCACAAATCATTGAAAGGGCATTCTGCAAAGAGTGCGCAAATGACCTTATATTTTCGCACAGCCCTATATCACGTGATTAAAAAATCGAAGAATATATTTTCAGCCCCTTCATGAAAAACAAGTCACTGGAGCCCTTAATGAATATCAATTATTGAAATGGCAACTTTTCTTATATGTTTAAATTTCTTTATATTCATCTCCAACTGCAAAATCATATTACTTTCCGTACTTAAGATTACTTTCCTATGTCACTCTCCTATTTCAATGTGAATTTACTTTCTACACTTTTGATAACGATCTTTCGTTTATCTCACATTAAAATGCCATTTACTGTCTATATTCTCGTGCCCTTTAGTGCTGAAGGGTGGCCTTTAATGGTTGAGACAGCGTAATTGCAGCCTCTGTTTATCCTTGTGTGATCGTAAGAAGCGACTAAATGGCTCTGAATAACTGGAGCCCAGCTCCCGCAAATGATATGGTTGTGACCCCTGTGTTGCTTTGAAGAATGTTAACTCCGATGTTAGCCAAAATCGTATTTCCTGTTTCGGCGCCATATGACCTAAACTGTGCGCCGTTAATCCAAACTAACAAACAAACAAATTCAAATCTGTACAATCGTTTACTGTCAATTGTTTAACTCATTTTTACAGTACAGCATACTCAAAGCAGCCCTATGTAAAGCAATAGCTTGGTTATAACATTATAGTCCAAAGGAACATCCTTCAAGATACGTTCGCATTAATTTTGTTAACATTAAACGTTAAACTTCATAATTAGAACAAACCAAATTGACCCGTGATAAGAATGAAAGAATATAATTCAGGAAATCTTGTGATTTCTCGCAACTTCGTGGTTAAATGAATGTTTGATATCATCTTTCATGTCAATTTGCATAAATGTGTTGACAAATATTCGCAATGTATCTATTACTTATTGTAAACTCGGTGTCAGAGTATAACATGTCAGAACATTTGTACAATACATGTATTTCAGTTTTAATAGAATATGATATATCAAACAGCTTACAATTAAGGTTATATATTGAAGCAAATTTAATATAAGTAACAACCTATTTCAAACAGGTGTCTTGTTTGATTGAGGCTATTTTAGGCGATATAAATTGATAGCGGCGTGTATAAAAATGTACTGATTATTCAACAGCCATAAATCTGCTACAAAATGTTAACAATAATCAATTCATTTCAGATCTACCATTATCAATATTTTTTTTACTTTATCAATGAATGCAATGTGTGATTTAATAGCAATTTATTGGCATAAAAACATTACTCAAAGAGAGAGAAACTTTGATTTTATAACAAACTTTGTTCACGCACGCTCTGCAAATGACTACAAGAGTTCCATCCTAAGGAAAAAACACATGTTATTATTCGGAAATTGTTATGATCTTAATGTTAAAACTATTGTTTGAACTCCAGGTGTTTCATTTGGGAGACATTAATCAGGAATCAAACGTCGATTCATCCTATTGCAGACAGGTTGTATCATTGTTTCAACTTTAAATCCTGATTGTATTTTGTTTATTCTGTGTTTGCAAGTTGTTTCATGATAAATGTTGCATTCTGTCTGCTTAAGCCGGGGCGTGAACGGTAGTTTTCAATTACCATGTTAATTACCTCCATGAACAGGCTAAATCAAACAGAGCTCGAAACCTTTTTAATTTTGCCGTGTTATGCTTTTTCGGGATTCTGCTTTAATTTCTCTATTTCTTAACATATAAAAAAACATTTTTACGATTTCGCTTGTGAACAACGTAAATAAAATTTTGTTCATTGAACGCCACCTTTCCTTGTTGATAGTGTTCATCATTTTTTGTTATTACATTTGTCTGCTTATATCGGGTTATATCAGCTTCAAAAATCAGGTACGTTCTTTCGAAATACCACAGTATATCAAAAGAATATATGACTTTACTAAACCTTTGCCTGAATATTTGACTTAACATTCCTAATTGCTAAGACATCTGCCAGTATACTAGGGCCATCCTCGATGTCAAGCCAAGACAATTGTCGGAAGAAAAACATATTTATGATATCATAAACACAAAATTCATCGGACCAAAGCACTTTTGCCAGATCGTTATAAATTGAAATTGCTTTCGTCTATCAGAAAATGTATATGTGAATAAAGAACCTATCGCAAATCAAAAGTTTCTTTTTTCAGATACAAGTCGATTGGCTTACATTGGTCCTACCATGCTTTAAGGAATAAGATCACTTTAGAGCACTTGCACCTGCATGGAATTATTTCTTAATAATTTGTTTATATTGATGTAACGTTTTATGAAACTGAAACAGCATTATTTCAACGTGACTTACAATTTCGTTTTCAAAACTATATAATATTGTTTAGATATTGGCTCACCGTGAGTTTCATAAGTTTTGTTAAATTAGGTGATACTTGTGCCAATTGGATATTTATCTTCAACTCTTCTACGTTTAACTTCCCATTACTGTAACCCAACGAATATTCGCGACCAATTAATATTCGCGGATGGCCACGAAGCGCGAATATTTGTTTGCGCGAATAAGTCCGCATGATTTCGCGAATAAATTGGAGAGAAATTTTTATTTTAGACGTTGTTCATGCAAAGCTATTTGACCGGATATATTCGAATTTTACGGGCACCTGTTAGGAAGTAATGAATTGTTATGAATATTGACATAAAGCAAAAAAAAAACACAAACTAAGTAAACTACTACTATTTTATAAATATCAAAAGAACTCTATGTCAATATAGCAATCACTATTTCATTTTTACATTGAAAGTCATAATGAATTAATACAGTGTTCGAATATTTATAAAAAACGTATAATTCACTCATTTTAGACATAAGTCAATCAACACCCTAAATAGATTAACTAACATTATCATCACTTGACACGCGCTACTGAGCAATTATCGTCTATATTGTGTTTTTCACACATCTGAAGGGAACAGACGAAAGAAAACTATTAGTCGAGAAAAACAAAGTATAATAGTGTGATACGCATCCTTTTAACGACATGTTTAGAAATGAAGAGACACGATGCGTACATGTACACATATAAATAAAAAATATAGAGAAAATGTTATGTGAATTGTGAGCACAATTCACTTACCAATACAATATAAGGCTAGCGTATTGTTAATCCCATTTTAGACACCAATAATGACCTCAATTATTGAAGATTAATAGTCGGCTAGTGGACACGGCTGGTACGGCCCAATCGGACTTTCCAGTCCGCGAATTTTCTTTTTCTGAAATCAAGAAAACGCGGAAATTAATATTCGCGAATATGTCCGACCTCGACAAAACGCGAAAATTTGTATTCGCGAATATAAATTGGGTTACAGTATTTTCCATTTTATCCACACCAATCCGTACCTCTCCGGCTTCTTTTCCGTCTCTTTTCTTGTCCCTTTCTTTTTATTTATCAAACCGTGTCTCCAAGCGGAGGCAATAAAAGGAAACCTCGTACATATGATCAAAGATGCTATATATTCGTTCAGCATGACATTATTGTTGTGTGCACTTGCTTGAGGTCTTTTGAGTCCCTTCTGTTTTGTTTTCCAGCATTCTATCTTGAATACTGTATAGTCACTCTTTGAATATGGTGTTTGCTATATAAATTTGTATTTTGACTTTTGTCTGTATTATGCAGGCTTTATTTCCTTTTTAAATTGCATTTTGTTTTAACTCCGCCCATTGTTTTACGTTTAAGGCATACCCCGCTTTTCATTGAATGGCACGCACTAACGTGTGATATTGAAAGTTCCATAGTTCCAATGATAGCTGCTGTGTGTACACATACATCGGTGTGTATTTCTTCATTCAAATTTTTTTTAAGGTTTAAACTAAGCCGGGAGCGTGGACCGCAACTTTCACTTTTCAAATACCGTCCATGAACAAGCACTTTCAAACCGAGCTTGCAACATTTCAAATATAGTGTTTTTGGCGTGCCTTACGAATTTTTTCCCCCAATTTGTCAGATCATTTGGTACTACTATTGTATTATGTTTATTACTGCTATTTATAAAAAGGGTATTTCTATACAAAAACTATGTCTTTAATAAGCATGTTTTCAAGAAACAAGCGACAGATATACGACACCTTGTTTCGCCTATCATGTACACATTTCAATAATGAACAAGTGTGATAAGTAATGGTTGATAAATCAATCACATTTACAATAAACACCTTTTTCACATTCACAATTACATCAGTAACAGTTCTGCAATTGCGTGTCTACGACTTGAAAACAACTAGATCATTATGGTGGATATAAAAAAGAAAGTATAAATGTATTACAAATGTCATACTCATTACACAAATAATTGCAATTATCATACTAAACAAGCCAAGAACTGGATATTATTATGTGGAACACTATATAACTACTATATTGTGTGGTGTGTTTGAAATACACGGGGTTGGCATAGTCACAATGTCACACTCGCTCACAGTATTTAGTATTCGAGGAATCTATTTAATGCTAGAGTAAAAACATTAATTTTACGTATGCTTGATGGTACATGTACATATCAGTGCCGAAATAAAAACTTACCTATGGTATAGAGCCAAAGCTTTTTTTTTTTTATCTATTTTTTGATTTTTGTGTTGTTGTTGTTGTTTTTTTTTTTGTTTTTTGTTGTTTTTTTTTTTTTTTTTTTTTTGGGGGGGGGGGGTGTTTTGTTTTATAATTCCTTCTTTTGTTTCTTTTTCCGAGAAGTTTTTTTGGTATTATTATTTTCAGTTATGACTGTAAAAATTTACTCAATATTTGAAGTAGGTTTTTGTTTCCTATTTATTAGCTTTTTTTAGTTAACTTTAACCTTGATACACAGTCAAGATGTGAAATGAATATAATTTGTTGTCATCAATTTCAGATTAATTTTAACACCCATTTTGCCCCTGTGACGTTATTTGCAATATAAAGTAATTTTGACCATTATTGGCTTCAAACGCAATTATAATGGTGACAAAAATAGCATAATTGTGAAAGAAATCAATAAGAAAATTAATTGAAGGTTAGACTAGATATTTAGGGAAATAAACATTTTGTAAGCAGAAAACATTTAATATACAAGCTAAACAAACTGAGGCTTGTCATGGAATGACACTAACGTGTTATATTGAAAGTTTCATGATTATCGCCGTATGAACACATCTGCAGATGTTTCTAAATTCCAAATTTTACCATTTCATAGTAAATGTTGAATTCTGCTAAAGCCGGTTCTAGGGGCCTTGGACGGTAGTTTGCAATTTCCTTTACCGTTTATGAACACGCTTAGTAAAACTTAGCCTGCAACATTTTCATTTTTTGTTCGTTTTGTCCGTTCTTTATGGATTCTTTATTACTCTCTATTTTACCAGAAAATATATAATAATTGACTTTCCTTTAACACATTTCATAAAGAGTGATAAGAGTAAGCAAAACACAACGACATAGAAAACAACTCTTCAAATTAAGAAGTTTAGTGTTATTTATTACTATACAAATGAAAAAAATAATAGTTAATGCATTCGTCCTCGTTGTCATGCAATATAGAGAAAATTTTGATTGTGTTGTGTCAATCAAATGCCAAAAAGAAAAAGTAATATCAATACTATGCTATAAAAATAAATATTGCTTCAAAAAAGCAGCGGAGTGTATGATATATAAATAAAATATATTTAATAAGAATAAGCAGTCCTTTCTTTCAAAGATAAAGGATCCTGTATGTTGTAATCATGGATGTAACAACAGTTAAGCGAAATTTTATATATGTAATTATATAATCATTCTTCTAAAACATCCAAGAATAAGTTAGATATGTGTTTATGCGCATTATAAGTAAGCGTTAAAATGTATGCATTCATTTCTTATCGAACAATTTGGTTTAGACTTTATCGAAAATAAACTTCTTATTACCTTTCTTTATTAAAATGAAATTTAAATTCGGTAATATTTTTACAAAAAATGCTTTTTGGAACTAACAATATTGATAAATCTTCATTAGAGCATCATATTTATGATATTAAACCATTACAAATTGTGTAACAGGGTCTTTAAACAAACGTAATTTGATTTAATATAAAACTTCGTTTTGAAGGTTTTTATGGCCCAGAGATGCTTTTTATTTTTATTTCCCATAATCTTTTTATTTTTGGTGTCCGGGTTAGTTTCGAAAAAGTAACTCACTTGTTAAATACCCGAAACCATCTTGTTCTTCAGTTACTTCCTAGCCGTTAGATTTAGTATTTAGTTTGAAAGTCAAAATACTACTTTACATTTCGCTACTTTTATTACAAACAATTTCAAATTCAGCAATTATACATGCTTCATGTGATAAACATTTCACATGCTCTAGAAAATTAGTCAAAGTTCTAAAACTCATGTGTGCCACCTTTATTTGTTTTTTGGGAAATACTGTGAATTTAAAAAAAGATAAACCTTTGATTCTATTGCTAATTGCATTTTCTGCAGTTCGAAATAATAGCACAAATATTCTTATATCCAAAGACTATTTAATATTTATTGGGCAGTCAGAACAATAGTATGGTACTCATGGATAACGGGAATTTGAAGGTAAGCTATATCTCGATTTGCGTATTTGTAGGCGTGAATTATATCTTTTTCGTCTTTTGTTTTCTTTCGCAAAATTCAATTAATTGACAACACAATTTGTTTTGTCAGACAATTAACGAGAATTGTGCTCTTAATTGGTGGAAATGAGAATCTTGTAAGTTTCAAACAGTTACAAATTTATGCGTCTGTTCAATTAACTTTGATAAACAGTTGTAAATGTTTTTATTCAACAGCTTTCGTAAAGTTTCGTATTTTCCTAATTCGATTTTGTTTCTTGAATGGATCCTGATACGTTATAGCACATAAAATAATGTTCTCAATATGTTTACGTTAAAGACATATTATTAGCAGCGAATCTTTAGGTCATATGGTGCCGAAAGAGGAAAACAGATTTTCACTAACTCTTCTTGTTACATAGTTTAAGGAAATATCTGCAGAGTCATCGGTAAATTAATAATTCGTTTTGTAAAGTCCTGTACAGGGGAAATGCTCGAAAGCCTTGACATTCAGATATAAACTAGAACTGTGTCCAAAGGACACGGATGCCCCCACTGACAACATATATATGGTATATAGTGAACAAATCAACAAAGGGCCATAATTCTGTTAAATTTGGTTGCAGCAAAAAATCCTTCCTTCACTACCATCTACACATTAAGGTTGTTCATCCTAGGAAGTTTAAGCAAAATCTGACGACAAGTTTAAGAGGAGTTGCGTTCACAAAATGTCTATATGGTATATAGTGAAAAAATCAACAAAGGGCCAAAAATCTGTTAAATTTGGTCGCAGCAAAAATTCCTTCCTTTACTACCATCTACACATTAAGGTTGTTCATCCCTGGAAGTTTAATCAAAATCTGCCATCCGGTTTAAGAGGAGTTGCGTTCACAAAATTTCTACATAGTATATAGTGAAAAAATCAACAAAGGGACATAATTCTGTTAAATTTGGTCGCAGCAAAAATTCCTTCCTTTAATACCATCTACACATTCATCCCTGGAAGTTTAAGCAAAATCTGCCAACCGGTTTAAGAGGAGTTGCGTTCACAAGATTTCGGGACGTACGGACAGACGGACGGACAGACGTACGGACGGACGGACAAGTGCAACGCTATATGCTCCCACATTTTGGGGGCATAAAAAAAGTTGTAGTTAATTGTGTAGACACAGCGGAATATAATTTATCTCTCAAACCGTAAGTTCTCCTAGGAACGGCGTATACGATACTAGTATGTGATACTCTACACTTAAAATTTATTGAATTAATGATCTCGATGGGCACGAAACGTAACAAAAGAATATCTATTTCATTTTGTCTAATTAAAAACTTTATTTTGATACTTCCTAAATTTATTTACTGACCGTTTATATATATATTGACATGACATTCATTTGGTCATGAAGTTCATGCTGACACTTCTTTCAGATTCTTTACATTATACGTTAAAGGAATTAAATATTTGCACTGTTCTTTATTTCGTAATTAATATAAAATATTAATGAAAAGACAAATACAATAATGATGTCTGAGGTGTATTTTGCACACTGTCAACATATTTGTTTACAGAGCTATTTATGTTTGTTAACAAAGAAATTGGTGTTTCTGTAGAATCAAACGTTCGTAAAAACTAATAGAAATTTATTGTGTGCTCAAAAGACTATCTATAAAAACTGCTTAAATATGAAATATCTAGATCAACAAGGAAGGACGGCTTTCAATGAACGCATCCCCCAAGACATTACTACCTATAAGAATGACTTTTTTTTTGTTTGTTATTATTTCATCATCGACATTATCATCATTATTATTATCATTATTATTACTATTATTAAAAAGAACAAAAATTATTTTAAGCAAGATTTATTGTAGTAATTTTATTAGGTGGTCACTATCCTTTGTACCTTACCTTTCCTTAAATGTATTGTCATAAATTTATATCTAATGGGATAATCTTTATCATGCACAATTTTATTTATTTATTTTTTAAATCTATTCACTAGTTGAATTTTTTTTTCTTCTTTGTCATTTTAGAAACAACTACTATAGACAACGTCTGAGAAAAGAAATACAAATTTGGTGAAACAGTGTATGTTTCTTTCTATGATACGTTCGAGATAAGGGATCCTGAGTAGGTACTGTTTTCAAACTTATGTGCAATGAAAAACTAAACAACAGCTAACGAATGTTATGCTAGTTAAATGTTGCCTTTTAAAATCATGTATATAAAAGGAATGTGTTGTAATTCAAATGAAGTTTCACAACAATGTGAGGATATATGTAAAATGAGCTGCAACATAAACAATATAATGAAAGAATATGAAGCAATATCATATGAAATATTTAATTAAAAAGACATTAAAAGTCAAATTACATGTATATTGTTTCAATAATCTTATCGTCGATTCTCAAAGAGTTGTAACACAGAATGTTTCTGTTATTTTACATACAGGAAACAGACAGAATAAAATGCTCCGAAACAAAATACCATTTTGCTTTTTTAAGTAGGACTGTAGCAATGATTTGAGTATGTGCATTTTCTTTTTAAGGCAAACGATAATTTTTGCAGCAGATACACTTTAAGACTTCCTAAAAGTGTGTTTGTTGCCTGACGGTAAAACAAATCACTTTACTATTTTGAATTTTATAAAATGAAAATTCGTTTTTAGCACACAAAGCTTGGTCTTTAACGATTATCAGAATCAACTGGTAAAGTACATATGAATATGTGCATATTCATCATATCCAAATAAAGGTTTTGACAGTTAGATCGACTAATTTTCACAGTCAATATGTAACAAAAATTCTTTAATTTTCCTTTTGCTTTGCAATAAGCCAAACTATGTAATGAATATAAGTATTTATCGTTTTTCGTTGCCAGAATAGTTTAAGAACCCATTTATTTATATTTTACCTCTGACGATGCAATTTCAAACAATATACAACAGTTTTTGAACATTGAGGTAATGCACCAAAGCCAATAATTGCAATTAATAAGATAGCAAAAATTACGTTGTGAAATAACTAAGTAGGAAAACTTAAAGTAAATGGAACAAAGCATTGACACATTCTCATAGTAAAGGATCCATGAAGAACGACCCAAACGGCAAAATTGAACATGTTGCTGGCTCGGGATGTTTGAGCTTTTAAGCATGTTTATAAACGGTACTGGAAAGTGCTAGATACCGTACACGTACACTCGATTATTGCTATAAGGAACTTTACTTACCCGATAGAGCAATATAAAACTGTAATTAATCAATTAATAAGGCAAAACTCTTAAAAATGTCTTTGCTTTACTTGTCCTAAAGATTTATGTATTTTGTACCGATATGTGATGATATGATTGAAGCCAACGTTTGCGGTAAAAAATAACGGAGTTTATGATCAGTCAATATTGAGATTTAATCGAAATTCCAGTTTCACATTATCAATGATCTATAAGATTAAAGAACAAAGTCTGATTTGCTGTTGTGTATGATTAGAGCACTTTGTCTAAGAGACATACACCTTTGATGATATTATGCACTCTCTGCATTAGGAACAATTAAGAAACATGCGTTCAAAATAATAAACAACTCTTTTCAATCGAAAACTATTTCTTTATTCCTTTAGCAATCATTAAAAGATGACATATGGGAATCGGGGATCAGAAGCTTTACTTAAACACGATTTGCTTTTATGTAGGCGTTTTTATATCTGCTTTCATTAAATCAATCTATACAATAAATAAAAAAAACATTGGTTGATAATACACCCTTTTTTGCAGAAGTGTTAAAGACCTTGTATCTTTAAATAAAATGGAAATATTAAAAAGTTTAAATGTATCCAAAGTTAACATTTATTTAAACATTGACGTTAAAAAGCCTCCGCCTTATATGTTCCTTTTTGTTTCTAATTTGAAATTGTCAATCTCATTTTTTTTTGCGAGAAAAAGTATACTATTTAATGCTTTGCGATTCAAACCAACTTTGATTCTTATACACATATAACATAATGTTGAATAGTAGTGAATATGTTAATATTTGAAATGATATCGATTTTGACAATGGTAATGACTCAGTGTTTACATTGTTAACTAAATAAAAATCTAAAGACTTAATTATCATATTATCAAGGGAGGCATGTTATGCATGCTACAAGTTATATAAGCCTCGTTAATTCAGTGTTTAAATGAAATGGATATATTAACACATTCGCGAAAATCACATCAGGTTTCACAGCTAAAACGAAAGAACAAACATAAATGACGTCAATATCGGAATTTTTGCCCATTTATAAATTCTCCATCTAGTTAGCGTACAAGAATTATCAGCATGTTTGTAAAAGTGTTACATCATTTTTATATTTTATTGCGTTGTTATACAGGTATTTAAGAGCATGCAAACATTAGCATGCAAAATCATTCTATTGAAATGTGCGTTCACTTGTAAGTTCACATTTAAATCAAATTTTGAATTGCCAGACATTTTAATTTTAAAAGGAAAAAAGACATAACGAGGTTTCAGATGTTTCAACTGCACCTTGTTTGATTGCATTTTATTACGAGTATAGATCTTTAAGGACGAATGATTTTAAGATACAATATGACATTGCTGTCACTTTTCATTATAGCTGCAATATGATATTGCTGTCGATTTCCATAATGACTGCAATATGATTTTGCTGTCAATTTTCAAAGCTTCATGTACCCTTAGCCTATCGAAATTGATGTCAACTTTTATCATAACTTCATGTCTTTATGACTGCTGTCAATGCTCATTATTGCTAAACTATGACATTTCTGTCAACTTTTATTATAATTTACGCAATGACATTGCTGTCAATTTTCATTATAGCTTCAATACGTAATTCCTGTCAATGTTCGTTATTATAGCTACAATGTGATAGTGCTGTCAACTTTCATTTTAACTTCAATATGACGTTGCTGTCAATTTTCATTTTAGCTACACTATGATATTGTTGTCAACTTGAAGTATATCTTCACTATGATATTGCTGTCAACTTGAAGTATAGCTTCATATGACATTGCTGTCATTTGTCATTATAGCTTGAATATATTATGACACTGTCATTAACACTAATATCATCACGTCTTCATTTGTGTCAATCTTTGTCAAATCAAATGTATGACCCAAAATATATCGATTATCCAACGGATTTATCCAATAAAGTTTGTAGTCTGCCTTAGGCTTTTTGTTCTTTAACGGCAAAAAAATGATTTTACTCTTCCGGAGGGCTACCTGCGATATGATAACATTAGAAAAGGTCGGGGTACAAATAAATGTGTTCTCTGTGTTCAGTGTGCCATTTCATACATTTATGTATGAACAAAGCATCTACTACATGAACTTTTCACCCTTTCGATGTATTGTACAAAACAACGTTTTACAACCTTTTTAATTACTACATACTTTGTTTAAATGTCAATTTAATACAGCAATTGAGGTTTTGATATCGCGTTTCTGCGTCTCCAATTAGTTAGGTCAATGATGTTAACTACTACTATTTACTACCTTGTAATGTTATATTTTATAATACATCCTGATCTTAAATTTCTTTCTTCACATTCAGTAACAAGAAATCATGTAAATTGATATTCTTATTATGTTATTCTTAAATAAAGCATAAATAAACATTAAAAACAGTTGATACCGTGTATGAATCGTTTGCACTTTATTTAGTTCATACCATGCTAAATGCCTATAAAGACGTGTCAATATTTCAATTTAAAAATTGTTTCTAAAATTGCAAATGCTCAGAGGCAATGGGTACAAACATATTGTATCACAGCAATGATCTTCCCAACGTAGGTACTGTGTTGCTTTCGTTTAGGAACACACTCATTGAATGTTTCCCTTTCTTGTTGATCATGTCTGGTCAATAATGCCATATAAAATTTGGTGCAATATATCGATATGATAGTAAGTGAAAAAAGCATTGATTTACAAGTTAATTATGCAATATCACTGAAACATTAATTTTTGCTTTTGCCAAAAAAGAAATTCTTAACCATACAAACACTTTATAATATAACTAAGAACGGCGGTTTACAAAGTACAGATCTTTGGAAATCACGGGTTAACTATATCCTAGACATTTATGTATTGCTCAAGTCTAAGTTTGAATGTTTAGCTTTTGTCCATGAAATGATGTTGCTTCTGATGTAATGATGTAATGATGTAATGAAGTAAAACAGTTACGTTAGAAAGTGTTCAATTTGTCAACATAATATTTTAATCGAACTTCAATTAAAAATTATATAACAGATCAATGTAAGAGAAAAGAAGAGTAATATACATGGGACACGAACCTTTGATGTGATCCTAAATTGCAGAAGTGCACTCTCTGCAACGCTATTAGCATTTGAATTCAAGGCGCTCTAAATTAGATTGATTTTTTTTTCGAAAACAGTAACCTTTGTTTCTACATCAGTCATGGAAACATGAATGGCTCCCCATGGGATTCCAGCTCGAAAAGTCAAAGAGCCAATTTGCTGATTTATAATCGTGTTTTATAACTGTCATGTATATTACAAATAAATGTATAAAAATGTGTATTAGATTTTCTACATTCTTTTAGTCAGAGTGTGAGCGAGTACAGTTTTAATCATTCGAGTGACGTCAGTGCTGCAAATTTAACTGTGTAAATGTGCTTTGAAAAGTAGATAAAAGATTCATTGCACTTCAGAGAATTCCATTTTATATTTGTTTTATATCAACATATTGCTTACATGTTTTGTCCTTTATAATTGAAATGGTAAATCTCCTCGTATCTTAATTCTTTACTTTTGTATACTTTAAACCTATTTTGTCATTTGCAAAGTGTGGCTAAAAGGTTGTCTTTAACGGTTGAGGCATACGGAATGCATCCATCGTTTATCCCTGTGTGGTCGTAAGAGGCGGCTTAATAGGTCAAAACAACTTGACTTAATGTATCTCTGAGTTTCAGAAGTGAAGTGCTTTGACCCCGGGTGCTGCTTTTAAATGTGTAACACCCGAGGTAAGCAAAAATGATCTTTCCTGGATCGCCGTCATATGACGTATACTGTGCTGGTGCTTGGTGTGCCGTTAAAACAAGCAAAGATCATTTTACCTACAAATAATGGTATCGAACACCGCCTCCGTGGTCGAGGGGTTAGAGTCGATGCCTTCTAATCCAGTTACCTCTCTGGCGTGGGTTCGACCCCCGGGAGATGCGTTGTTAGTTTAGCACGGAGGAAGGTAGTCAAGTACTGGTGTAACTCTCCAGGAACAATGGTTAGGAAACTTCCCGCCTATATGACTGAAATACTGTTGGAAAAAGACGTAATATGAAACAAACAAACATCAAAGAAAACAACATCAATTAACAAATGAAAAAAAACGAACTTTAAGAGTTTTATAGATAAAGTATCAAATACTAAAATAATATGTTCTCAGTCTATTGATGTCAATATCCCTCAAATGTTCATGCTGTATAATGTCTGCAATTTTCTTCTTTACACCTTTAATGTTGACCTTTTTATCTATAACATGGTAACATGAGCTTAGGCGTTCCCAGTAAATAGTATGTACTTTTAACCTTGTTTATTCCTAATCTGTGATGAACAGTTACTGTGATATGCGCACATAATCTTTAATTCACACAAAGCGTCAAAGTCGAGATTGGAAGACAAACAAAATAGACTTCATCAGTATTTCAATACCTTAAAGATTACCACCATATAGAGTTTCTTACAATACAATTTCACCATTTTCATGTCACAATTTTGAACTCTGTTTAAGCCAGTGCTAGTTGGCTTTGACCGTAGCTTGTGAGTTTCACTTTGTAACATTTGGTGTTTGTTTATATACTTTTACTTGCAAACAAAAGTGTCTCTTCGCATAATTGTTTTGGACCTAGTATAACAACATAATTTTGACGGCTATGACCTAATGGTTAAGAATAACTATCATTGCAGGAGATCGTAGGTTCGAGCCTTTCTAGAGTCATGACTCGTGTTTTATCCTATTTTCTATAACAACGATATAAAATCCTTATCTGAAAAATGGTCCTGGTTTTAATTATCACACTAACCCTAACGGAATTTTTTATGATATATGATGCATTCTTTATGGCAAAATAAAATTGAAATGTGGCTGCATCAAATTTATCATTCGTAAAATAATTTAAATATTAATTTGTCTAACATGGAATCTTAACATCAATAAGGAAACACCAGTTTTCATACAAAGTCACTGGTGCCATAAACCTGTATACGACTTCCGTTTACCACCCACAGAGAAATTCCTGTAGCATTATCACATATCTAACGTGCTTTGCATACAGATATATCATTTTAATTAACCCACAGTTCATATTTTCACCAATGTAATAAAACGTACATTACCTGTTTATAGAACTTCATTGCATCATTTCTGTAGGGATTAAATGCTAATATTGCTGTATGTCAGTCAATCAAAATAAAAATATATCTGGGAGTGGTTTCTCTTTAAGATTATTTACGATGATAGTATAGCGTAGGCCATACTTATTTACAGCAGATAATACTCGTCACAATGCTTGCTTATACAAAGATAATATTGAATTTGAACTTAGTAAGGTCACAAATAATATACTTGTTTAACAAATAATGAAACATAGTACGCAATGATATGCGTAATTAATTAGTTAGGACGCACTTTCAATTAGGTACTGTAAAAATTAATATTAATTTGATTCTGGTCAGAATAACACCAAAACATTCTCGAAAACACTTTCACCTACTTAGAATAATCATTAATCAATTCAGGAAGTGATTCTTGTCATTCATGCAAATTACGTAATTCCAATGTCAATAATGACCAATTTTGCACTTATTAACGACTCTGTTTTTTTCTTTCTATTTCTCTGTTTTACTTGTGTTTGATCACTCCTCATTTATGGGTCGTTGTTGCACTTGGACAAAGTTATGCCCTTTTTTCTCGCATCATAAAGTGTTCTAACTTAAGCATAACCTTTGATTTCACCATTTAAACCAGGAAAGCTTTTCGCTTAAATCACTGAATAACTGAATATAATCATAGGTGAGCAAGGCTGACAATGTCGCTTGAAAGATTATAATTCAATATGATTTCTAGTGTAACAAAATCCTCACTATGTTTTTGCTTATCATATCATTGAAAATGTTGTTTAAAAATTCTACAAGTCCAACGCATCAGTGCTTTATAAGTTAAAAGCGGGTTTATGCTATAAGGAAAAGTTCGTGAGTCTAATAGCGAGTACATTAAAATGAAACCAGAAAAGTCGTCATGGGGGCTATAAAACGGTCATACGCGGCTTGACAAACTCTGATTCTCTTCCAAAGTTTAATTTCACCCATTGTATTTTTCCGTTTAGATAACACATTTTGTTTAACTTGGAGACCATAAGCCGCTTTTAAATAAGTAGCAGACATGTTTCACATTGAAAGTTCAATGATAATTGCCGTACGATCAAAATGAAAAAAAAATGCTATTTTGTACTCCTTTTTTGTGATACATTTTTCTTTTTAGTCTATGATGTAAACGAAAATATATATATGTCTTTGTACCTTTGTACCTTTGTACCTGTTTACTTATCCCACACTGATTTTTTTTTATTTTAGTACCCTCAGATACCATATCTTATTCACCAAATAAATGTTTGCGTATAAAAAAGATTTTTTTATTCTCAAATAATTTTGCAAGATGATAATTTCTATACATACCCGCGATTTTAGTATAGTAATTTCGAACTTGTGTCTCGCTAATGATATGCAATCGCAATTTATATGTCTTAGGAAATAATGTGCGGTATTCCAGTATTCAAATTAAGTTTATGTATATATATAAAGCAGGTAAAAATGTTAAAAGGACAAAGGATTACAATCAAATGCACTGAGCAACATTGTAAAAGGACGAATATAGAAACAATTAAATTATGTGCCTTAAATATAATAAAAATCAAATTGATACTCTAAACAAATAAGGCCATAATAAATTTACGAAACTTAACAAAACATGTGAGGAAACTGTATAAAAGATCGATAAACTTCTAATATTTCCCAAATAAATCTTATCAAATTGTAATTTTCGAAAAAGGTTGAGACCTACGCAGAATAACGAAAAAAACAAGACAATACTGTGATAGCTAATCTCAGGATCTATGATACTATTTAGTAAATGTCTCCAAAGTAAAGTAACTTATGTCAGGTATATGAGTAATTGTTAAAACTATAAAGCGACTTTTAAAGGCAATAAAGTAAAGCAATAAAAGTAATTTGCCATCTCCCACACTACCACTCTCATAGATATCATTTTAATCACAATATTTCTACCTACTTTTATGGAAAAGAAATATTAATTTTGTTTATCTTGATATAGGTTAATGTTTTCAAGACGGATGCACTTATAACAAATGTAAATCCTTTTTATTTCCACACTGAAAAAGTCTTATATAATCCTTTAACTAGAGAGCCTTTATTTAATATTTTAAGTACAGAAAATGAAAAACATAGATTAGATCAAAATCTACTTTTTTTCAAAAATTTTCTTATAAATATAAGGGTCGTTAATGGCTCCTGTTTATCAATACATATCTTATTTATTCAAATCAAGATTAATTTTACTGGTGGATATTTGATAACAACCACTAATATGACAGTTAAATGTTAGCTTACTGAAGCAACAAAACAATAATTTATTATATCTATAAAAATAAGTGAATAAAATGTGTCCATGACTTTTAACTCATAATATTAGGTTTATCTCATAAAAATACCACATAATTAAAATGTGTAACAATTTTCTGCTAAATATCAGTACAAAGAAATGATATATAAACCAAAACTTCATTATATGTTATGTTAAAGAAAATATATGTGTCAGTGCTGCAAAAACATACCAGCATAAAACCCAGATATGAACCACATGATGTATGTAATTAGTGAACAGATGTTTCGAAAAAGTTCATTGTAAGCTACTACCTATCCTTGACATGTTCTTAGCAAATAAATTATAAAAACAATAACACTACACATTTAATTGGTTAAAAACAATGCGCGTAGGTTTACAATTTGTTATATAAATTATACTGAGTAAAGTAAGTGGTACCCACTGAACCGTTTCTCAATGACAAACAAATACTGTCAGATGAAACGACAGAAAGTATTAACGAAATTCCAGTAAATATCATTAATGTTAAATAATCAAAGACGTTGTTTCTATATTAAAACATATAGTTGTGCATTCATACATAACATATTTGTTTACTTGGTTTCAGATGTTTTTTAAAAAAATATTTTCTCTATTTTGGTAAATAAGAACAATTGTCCGTAAGGGTTTTCAAATATTTCATAAAAGAAAAATGAATAATTTGCGGTTTTGTTGTACTCGTTGCAATAAAACTAGACTATCATTAGTTTTTAAAAACACCGGTAACTGATACCATTTGCCCACAGAAACTTCTGCGATACCAGTAAGGTATAGGCATAATATTTGCCATGTAATTATACTTCAGAGCATTAATTTGTTGGATCATTTTCTGCTTAACAAAATTTGTGTATTGATGTTGTTGTTGTTTTTTTCTCTCTCTTTTTGTTGTTGTTTTACGATAGACAAAGCCTTGAACTAACAGTTAGCATAGACATATTTGAAAATCTGGAAATGCATAATGTTGGCATACGAACTTATCTTGTACACAATAAGTATTGTATAACAAAAACTATGATAGCTCTATAATGAAAAACGATAAGAAAAATGTTCATTAAACATAAAATTGTGTGATAACTTGACACGTTATAAGAAAAAAACGCTATTAACATTTTTTTAAGTTTTCAAGTCATATGGCCTGAATAATTAATTTGAAATGAACCTATGTTAGAATCAGTAATTAGCTATTCCGAAAGGTTAAGCAGTGTAACTCAAAAGCATCACAAAGTATTGATTATATTTTTACAATACCAACTACGAAAATTCATACAAAAATGTATGATATAGGCAGACAGTCGTAATCGTATTGTTCATTTTTTTCCGCAATGTAATAAGATATCTGTTCACAAGAGACAGTTACTAGATATAAGCCACAAAGGATGTTTGAAATGTATTCGTTGAAAGCCAATAAGCAAAGTCCCAATACATTTATATAATAGATAATTTAGAATTATTATAACCGACCCCAGTGTAAATTATTGTAACAACTTGATTCCAATCCATCATTCTTCCTATTTATTAGACTTGACGGCAAGAAATAAAATGAGACAATTACCAAAGAATATTCATTAATGTATTATATAATTTTCAGCAATTTAATTACAATTGTCTTTGTTTTGTCAAGGCTTAAATCTTTAAATGTGTATTCAGTAAATCTGCTTATTGCAGACATTTAAAATATTTAAGATTAAACCGCTTGATATTTGGAATAAAATGAGGATTACATAATTTGTCATTATCAAAGGACGAACGTATGTAGAAGATGACTATATAACTCTGATAAATTTATATTAATATTTTTCAATTTTTATAAAGTTATGACAAGTATACGAACTCTTAATAACATTTGATATAATAAAAAATTGTTGCTTATTTAACGATCGTAAACATTTCAAACAATTTAGATATCGGCATAAGTCTGGAGAAACAGCCAATTGTAAAGATGAAAATTTACACATGAAGGCAATGCTTCTGAATGCTTCTCCAATTTCCTCCCGAGGCGTGACTAACTCGGAAGGGTCACACTAACAAGAGCCGTTTTATGTTTGCTGCCAGTTTGCTTCCGTCATGAAACATGATGCCTTGCCATTATTGTATTTCCTTAAACGAACGAAGAACAAGTTAAGGAAGATCGGCATGAAAAAGACGTCCCCGATAAGACTTTTAGAGTGGACCGGCATGGACGCTGAGATCTCGGACATATGGAATTTCCGGCGCCGAGCTTAAATAATACTAAAACAACAAAAGCTTCTGAATGGCAATAACAGTGCAAAAGAATTTTATTTTTATTTAAACTACCATATCTGGTTATGAAATACAATTACTTTGTCTGGCTCGTGACGGTGCAATATGAAATAGATAATAAGGCGTGTGAAATAACAGTGCACGATAGCAAAAAGCGATATAAATAAAATATCAAAAACAATGTTTGATGCCAACGTTAACCGTTGATTGAATAACATTTGACAATTTAAGAATTGATTGTTGTTATGGTAAGTATTATTTTCTTTAAAATTGTTTTGTTTTTTCTATGCATCTCTCTTTATTCATTTTTTCTTATTTTTTCACATATTAAAAATATCTGTTCAGGAACTAAATAGTTAAAGTATCAAAACATGAGAAATGAAACAATATAAAGAAATATTCATAATAACAATTATGTAAATACGCAAAAAAGAGATCAGAAGAAAGGGAGCACAGGGGAAAAAGTCTGATTTTTTACAGACAAGACGTCAAACCACAAAGTTAAACAGTGATTATACAGTACTGTATTCAAAAATACTGAACAAGTAAAACATCAAACCTTACCACAGACACAAGTATAATATCGGACTTAACAGCGAAATTTTAACCTTACAACAATGCTATACCTAAAATGAAACTGAATAATAAAATAACACTAAACATCACCACTGAATTTAAAAAGGCAAAAAAACATAGTTTTACTTATAATAATTTAATCCCTCTTTCAGAAAACAATTAATATACAATTAACAATCACGTGTGTTTTCCTTTCTGTCGGCGTTGACAGATATAAATTTAGTAAAGATTATACATTCTTTTTTATTTTTATAAATGCATTTGCACTGATTTCATAATACATGTCATTGATTCATACAAATAAATCAGCCATAAATCATGCGCCGATTGTGTCAAAAACGAAAATTAAACACTTCACAAAATCAACAACAAAATCAACTTAAATCATCAATATATTTTAAAATGATCATTGTAATTAAAATCCTTAATGTTAATACTAAACAGTTAGTTTTAAAAAATGACATTTATTTTTAACTCAAAGACATTTCATGATATTTAGTTGACATTTTCCGATTGGGATGCTGAAATATCTAAAGTGCTAGACAAACTGAATTGAATATGCCTTTAGATATCTTTTGAACGTGCTTCAAGTAATTTGTTTTCAATTGTTGCTAAAGTGTGTGTATTTAAGAATAATTTGTCTTCCTATGTAATTAGAAAGCCGATGTGAATGCAACAGTTGAATAAACACTCAGTGATATCGGTTAAGTATTTCACAATATTTAAAATTCTTTGAAACATGAAAATCATGGCATACGGTCTTTGTTAATGGTTATAATATAAACGTGTTTTTATCATTTTTTTACACACTTTTCTACAATTGACGATTGTTTTAATTGTGTCACCAACGTAAGCAGGTTCGGTGTGATTAAATCCTGTTCATGAAATGTAGTTGGTAAGTTCAAACCACCCTCCACGTCTATAGCTTCGGCTTAAGCATTATTCAGTTATCATTCACAACAGTTGTTAATTTTTAGAAGTAATAATATCTGAAACTACGTTCTTCCGGCGGTGATCATGGAACATATAGTATGAAATTAAAAGCGTATGATCCGCAAGTTAAAGAATACGCGTGTCCTTAATAGGAAATTATATCACTGAAATCAGATTCATGTTTGGATATTATCATAAATGGTTAACGATGGTACGTTAAAACGATCTATCTGAAAAAGCATACACTTATGACAATATCAAATGTATTTGATTTCATGGAAATGCAAATTTAAAAATTGTTTTCCTGTTAAATTTTTATTTTAAACTCAAATAAAGATTATTATTAATTCTTACACTCCTAATGATTTTGTCACCGTAATTTTTAAAATAATAGTGTGTTCCATACTATTTCAACATATGTTTATGGAAAAAAATGCTACAACATCACTGCATTCACTAGATACATTGAACATAGTAAATCTATACGATTTTGCATTCACTTTTCTAAGAAACAGTGAAAGAGAACAAACGACTTGCTAGAAATCACTTGTCGTGATAAATTAGTGTGAACCGTTCCCCTCAGCCAAGAACAAAACTGTACTCGAATGTTTTAAAAAAATATTCAGGGGTTTTCAAAATGTGCGCCTTATTTGATAAAAATCGGTTGAGTAACAGCAAAGCTATTAATAACAAACAAACCTGAAACGGTAAAAAACTATGTGTACCGTACCCGAAAAGTCACGTAGCATGGCCACATTGCATCACATAGCTTAACGTTGTTCTCGTTTCTATTGTTTAAGTTTACCGATCTTGTCAATTGATACTGTTAGCCATATATTCTAATACGGCTTTAAAACCATGTTTTTGTGTTTTACCTACAAACAAATTTAGTCACTTTATAAAACGGTATTAATAATTTTCAGAACATTTCCTTTTTAGAAAGATGCAGCCTGTATTCCTAGATATTCCGCTTTTGAACAAAACATTATAGATAGATAGATAGATAATTTATTGACGTATACATTCAGTACATAGTCATATTACACACATTTATATAGTACAATCAAACACAATATCATGGTACATGAACAAAGTTGTAGCACAAATTTTCAATTTACATATTTTTGGAGAATGAACGTTAACACCATTTAGTACTAAAGTGAGCTTATCTATTATAAAGCGTTTACATTCTTAAAGATATAAAAAAAATGGATTTTAAACTTAATCATATGCTGTGATAAGATTCCATTTAACAATGTTTCATACTAGACACATTATCAAGTAATTTCAAGAAATAAACAATATCACTTTTAAATACAACGAGACAAATTTATACATTGATTTACAGAGCATTTAGTAGTTCAATTCGATGTTTTGTAGCATAATACAAATATTTACCTAAACCTATTAATTCAGATTTCTTTTCAGTACTTAATAATTCAATCAATTTGAACATACTTGGTCTTCTGTAGTAGAATTGCTTAATGTAAAGAGAACGTATATTAGAGTAACTATTACAAACACATATAAAATGGAATTCATCTTCTATTTCATTACTATCGCAAAGCTGACATATGCGTTCCTCTCGGGGTAATCTATTAGCACCATATCTACCTGTTTCAATCCGAAGTTTATGTGACGATAATCTTAATCTTGCTATGCAATTTCTATAAGTTCTGTTATGGAGAATTTTCAGGTAGTTTGCCATTTCAAATGAGTTATGCAAATGTACATATATATTACTTAACAATGGACTGTTTGAAATATCGCTAGAAAGTTTTTGCAAAAAGCAGTCAATCATCCTTTGTTTAAAAAGTTTAACAAAATATTTGGCTTCGTATTGAAATGGGTTGTTCCAAACATCAGAAAACCCGTACTCATTTAATATTCCATGTACTTTAGAAGCCCAACATTGATTGTTGTTTTCATGTAATTCAAACGAAGCGTACATAGCAGTTTTCAAAATGATATTATCGCTATTAATTATTTTAAGCCAGTATGTAATAATTTGCACATATCGTTTAATAAATAATGGATAACGACCTAATTCGCTATAGATTGCTGCAGTACAAGTACTTTGTTTCACTCCTAATATAGATTTACAGAATTTAAGATGTAATCGCTCTATATCCTTTGATTTAGAAAATCCCCAAACAGCACTAGAATAGCTGAGCACTGAACCGACAAAAGAGTCAAAAAGTTGCAACGCAATGCTAGGGGTTAACTCATATTTATTAATGCTCTTTAATAAAACAGACATTGCCTTTAAACCTTTACCAATTACGTATTGATTATTAAGTGTAAAAGACCCATTGTAATTAAAAACTACGCCTAGATAGTTGAAATTGTCAGCAATTTCTAATAGAATATCATTATAATACCAATTTTCATTATCTTTTAAAGGCCCTCTTTTCCTAAAAACCATTATTTTGGTTTTATTTGTATTCACCTCTAAACCCCATTTCATACAATATTCATATAATTTATTTAAACTGTTTTGTAAATCCATAGGAGTTTTAGCAAGAATAGCCATATCGTCTGCAAAAAGCAAAATAATTAAACACAAATCGAATAATGAAATACCACTATCAATATTTTCTTGTAGAAAAAGTTCAATATCCTCTAAAAACAGAGAAAATAAAATTATATTTAAAGTGAATTGGTCTATAAGGCGAGGTCTGTAATACAATCATAAAATGCGTTGATAGTATTTAGTATAAGACAAAACAACAAACCACGAAATAATCAAAATGGATATCGCTTGCAGGTGTCAGATACATGGTATATTATAACATATATTTATAATAGCAGATAATAAAATGTTATAAAACAAAATATTATTCATCATATAAATGTTCATACTAAATCACTTAGAACTTTATCAAAAGTTTTATCAAGGAATTAATCAAGTAAGAGTTTCCAAATGATATAATTTCTTTTGTATTTATAAAAGTTTGAAATAGAGAATGTGTTCATTGTAGATCGATTAGCTTCAAAGATATCTTTGCATAAGAAAAACGGTATAAACAAAAACATAAATTCATGCTCTAAGCTAAGTTAATTTGGCATATATGCGAGCATTAATATTTGTTTTTGCCAAGTATTCAATGGTTCCATATCAAGCCAAATATAATTATTAAGACACATCTTTGTGTACACCGTCAAGTGCATAAGTTACGAAATAATGATGTTAAATACGTTTGTCAGATTACATCCGATAATTTATTACTTAGTATTGACAATACATGTAAAGTCATTCTTACCCTTATATATTATTAATAGACCTTTCTATCTTAAACGGACTTCGTAAACGGACTTCAAAATACTAAATAAATTGCGGGATTTTCTTAAAACATAAATGATAAAAAAGACCAATATGCTAAAACTGTAATACAACGTTTTACATGTATATGCTAGTTATAGTATTTCTATAAACCATCAAGATATTAAAGACGGAGATAATACATGTATAACCATAATTTATATAAAGACCAAATAAAAACAAACAAACGAACAAAACCAAAAAAATAAACAAACAAAAAACAATACGTCAAGTTACTTCATTCATATAGTCTACTGTAATATTAATTTTCAACCAATGACCAAGAAGCGATTTATTTAATATATACTAGTCAGTAATGGTACATGGTGTGAAAGCAGGACATCACTACTGTCACTGCTGACTCCAAGTTCATATGTATAATATATGCAGTAACGCTTCAGTTTGGATATCTCGAGCGTTAGAACTAACTATACAAATGTCGCCATCTGAATGTGTGTTGAAAGCGTGGAAGTGACAGTATCTAGAATAAATTGTTCTTGTGGCTTATCCATTGGTCTCACTATTTTGTGTGATGTTCCATCTATTGCACCAACTGCGGGATACAGTTTATCTCAGCCGCCATGTTTACGAAGTTCCTGATCTATGGTTGGCCAAGTGATATAATTCGCAAATATTTTGTAAAATGTACGTAAAAATGAAAAAAAAATAAATACATAAATAAATAAAAATTAAAAAAAATCCAAAACTACTCTGTGAACTTGGCGTCAGCAGGGACAGCAGTAATGACATTTTACTTTAGTCCTGCTTTCACAACACTTAAAATTAATGGCAGGTTGGTCATTGGTAAGAAACATTAGCAATACAACATAGAATATGAAGTAAGAAAATTTTACTGCAATGTTTCATAATTTCATGACAATTATAAACCGACATGAGAATGATTTACATTGTTGTTTGTTGAAGATGATTGTTATAGGAAAATATCTTAGAGAGTAACTGCCCGCTTGCAACCGCTAATCTGAGTGTATAACCTGTCAACTGGCTTTATAGTGCATTTATGATACTTGCAACTTTTGCCGTTAATTATAACAAAACTTTGCAGCAATTATGAATTTATATATATTCGACGTAACACAAGTGAACGTTACAAATAAGCAGTATTATAATAATACATTTTGTTTTGTAACACAATTGTCAATTTGTCTTAATGATTTACGTCAGTAAGCAAATCATTGAAAAGTCAAGTTCGAAATAAGTAAAGTTTTTTTTAAATGATTTTCTACGGGAGTTCTAACGTTGATTTTGCGTGCAACCGTAGATACCAACATTATTGAGAAAAGCAGACATTTATTACAGAATAGCAAACATAATTGTATAAAATTAATGGCCAGTCGATCTTTTTAATAAATGATTCGCTAGAAATTAAATTCAAGACACTAATTATAATAGTAGTCAACATTACCAATATTTTATAAACAGATCAGTCTCTTTCTTATAACTTTTACATAACAATTAATCTAAACACGGCAATTTGTCAAGCAAAGGAAATGACGACATAGTACGTTCATTCACATTTGACATTTTTCTTTTATGCTAATAAAATCATATTTATAAAATTGTATGTACTAACAATAGATAATTATTGATTTTCATCATAGAAACCTCGAATGTTTTTCTTATGCAGGCGTATAACGAGTTTTATATTTAAACTTTGAATTTTCAAGGATTGGTACTAAGTATTTTACGATATTCAAATTTTATTGCTATAAACGTCACGATTTTACAGCATGGGTGATTATAAACATTGAATGACATGCCCAAAAAAAGCAATATAAATTATGTTCGGTTTGCCTTAATACTAGGAAAAGTACATTGTAATGGTGGAGCATCATTTATGGCAACTATATTATTCTATACATCATATGTTAATTATAACAGTAACGTCAATATGTAACGCTCGTCTGAAACGAGCAATGTATCTATTTCATGTTTTAATCGAATTGTACTTTACAGAACTTTTGTATCTTTAAACTGATACGGGAATGGCACCGATTTTTTTTCGATATTTGTATCATTTGATGTAGTTCCGGACAAATTACTTGTGTTCAAATCATTCCCTAATACATTTGTACCAGACTAATCATTTTAAAAGTGCAAAGTGACGTGCGTTGTAAATGTTCTCACTCAAGTAAGACTATGGAAAATCGATATTTAATTTTCTTATTATATTTTCTTTAATTTTTTTTTTTTTTTTTTTTTTTATTTTTTTTTTTTTTTTTTTGCAGATTTTTCCATTTTAAGTGCTTCACTTGATATATTTAATAATTTCAAATTTTATGTTATTTGGTTCTTTTGACCTCAGCGAACATCACCAAAGGCTATTAAATTTTGGATGGTTAGCCTCTTATCTTTAAGTTGCTGTTAAATCTGTTTTTGCATTGAGCATTTAGAAAGAATTGGGAAGTTTATACCTTTTATATCCAATCCCAGCCATCTATCATCGCTTAGTGCTCGCCAATTTTTTAAGCCAATCACCGACGAGGATTTTTCAAATTTTCAGGTTTCAAATCTTAATAGAACAGATTTTATATAAACTGGACGTTTTATATTATAAAACGCAAGTGGGCGGATAACTAAGCCGGTTAGAGTGCATATTGGATGTTCTTCGTAAATAAGAAAGCTACAGTCGCTTCGCAAGCTCCGCTCCTTTTTAGCTTTCTTATTTACGAAGAACACCAAATATGCACTCTAACCTATACACAAATCATTCGTTCAAATCGAGCCAAAGAGTTTAAATATTGATTATTTTCAGTAGCAAATTTAATACAACCCACTTTTAAATGTTCTAGACTGTAGCTTACCAAAGAAAAACAATGGTGTTATCATATATGGTTAATTAAGAGTACACATATTTCAAATTAATATTGCTATGAACAACACAAAGTAAAAGATCTCTACCACAGTCGTGATATATGAGATGCAATAAGTGCAAATAGATAAACAGTAATCCGCAATCTGTATTTAATTAGCTAGCCAATGTTTCTAATAAATATTAACATCATAGGGTGTTATCTTTCCTTGACATGTATATAGTACAAATTACGGTGTTCCGTTTGGACAATCGTGAATATATCGTGTAATATATAAAGATATATCGTGTAATATATAAAGTTAATTTAGAATCAACTTCAAATTAAGCAGTATCCTCATTAAAAGTAATACTTTAATGCTTTGAAAATTTGAAATGCATTCCTAATGGTCAAAACATTTAACATTATAACTTCTTGCATACGTTTTTGTTTCACATTAGGTTTATTTCTTTGATGTGAAGCATTTCGTTTGATGAATAATAAAATGTAGATTATCAAAAGCCAGTGACCTTTGATTGATATACATTTATTAATTATTAATCATTTAAAAAAGTAGATAGAAAGCAAAGTTCATATCAGATGAACATATCAAAGATGCAACAATCATCGACTTAATCATTCACTGATCTGAAATGAAAACCAATAGAAAAACATTAATGTCATTTAGCAGTTAAGCGTAAACTTAAAATCATAGTGTTTATAGATGTAAAATGTTTCTATATTTGCTTTTGTTTGCATTTGTTGTTTTGTTTGTACGGTTTATTATGGTGTTCCATGCTGTTCGCCAACCAACTCTATTACAAGTAGAGAAACTGATAGCGAACAGCATGGATCTTGATCAGACTGCGCGCATGCGCAGGCTGGTCTAGATCCATGCTGGTCGCAAACCCATTATGTTGGTTTTGTCATGGCGCGGCTCAAGTTTGATTAACAAGGTTCCTATAAATGTTTAGGTTCTTAAAAACTAGTTTTCTATTTAACAGACTGAACGTATCTTTTGACAGCAAAGCCAGAAAAAAGCATGTCATAGCTAAAATATTATGTCGACATAAACAATTATAATTACAATGATTTCTATGTGTCAGTTAGCAATCATTAATATTGTATTACAAAAATTTATAAGATATCATGAATTTTTATTACAGGATAAAATTACAAAAGTACAAAATTAGGTGATAAATTGACACCATATATTGAACAAGTAACAATTATACCAGCGGAATAACTCACAGAAGCTTTATTTGTTATCAAGTCACTTGGACTGAGTTTCTGTTTTGTATTAAACTTTTTATTTGAATCACTGACAGAACTGATACAAAAGAAGTCTCATTACGTAATTTAAAACTATCACAAACATTGTCATATAACGATATCAATTGTAAAATTAATAAAAAATAATATGAAAAAAGATATGAAGTTGTCAGACAAACTTAATTATAGTATTGTTCATTCTTTCACAGAATAATAAGAAAT
>NW_026866235.1:0-31342 GCF_026571515.1 Ruditapes philippinarum | reverse complement strand
CCCCGGACGGAAGGACGGAAGGTCGGAGGAGACGGAGACTATTTCTATATCTCCGCCGAAATTTTTTCGGCGGGGGATAATAATAGAAAAAAATCAAAACAGAGACAATCTGATTTGTAAGAGCATAGCCTCCGAGTAAAAATAAGATTGCCGAGTGTTTTGATGTTCTTTCTCTTTTGTACCATAGGCAAAAATTTAAACACTTTCCCTTTCGTCAAAATATCAAACCCTCCAAAAAAAGTAACCAATGTACGAGCATAGTCCCCCCGTAAAAATCGGATTGCCGAGTGTTTTGATGTTCTTTCACTTTTGTATCATAGGCAAACATTAAAACACTTTCCCTATCGTCACAATATTAAACACCAGAAAAAAGTAACCAATGTGCAAGCATCTGAATAAGACTTCTCTATCGTTATATCTTTCTCTGTCGTTACAATAAATAAACCCCAAAACAATGAACCTTCTAGACAGACAATGAGTGCGGGTAACTAATACCTGCATTTTGTTAGCGCACTGTGGATGTATTGGTTTACGATTTAACTTTGACAAGTTTTCAGTTGTAGAGTCTCCAAATTATGATACAAAGAAATATATTTTACTCGTCATTGTAGACACAGAAAGAAGAATGTTTAATGTACTATCTTTGAAAATTCCTAGAAAAATGACGTTAAGGGTCGTTTTCTCATGCTGGCGTTCGCGAAACTTTTTTAATAGACTCGTTCAATAAACTGATGTTTGGCTCGAGACAAGCTCGCAATTTTATTCACCTCTTTCAATTAATTCTGTATTTAACATATACACCAATCCAATATCCTCTATTTATTGTATCAATTACCGAAAGGTTGCTTTCAAATAATCAGGAAAAATATAAACATTATAATATTATTACCAGCACAGCAAGATTCTCCTCCCACGGGAAATGATATTTTGTCGTCTACAGCTTTTGATGAACGGTTGACTGAGCAAGAGTCACTTCCGGGGCAAAGATGGTTAATAAGGTCTGGTATTCGTGCAAAAAGAGGTGGTTCTACGTTTCCTAAACCGTATCCCACATACAAACAAACTAATATTGACTTCAGTTGAAACATCATTGCATTCTATGTAAGTGAAAGAAATAAATGACAATATTAGAAAATCAAAGGGCTGAGTGCTCTATGGTATTTTCTGAGTTTGCAAAGTTAAGCTATGAATCTCACTGTATATCTGTATGTATTTTCCACGTAGGGCACAAAATGGGCGCAGTTTAACGAAACACTTGCCATTTGTTACAAGCGTAACACTAAGTAACACATATGCAACGCATGTAAATTCAGTAACATTTGCAACAACTAAATTCTGATTTCTTACAATTTTAAAGGCTTGTGCTGTAACATTTGTAACAACATGTAACATTTGTAACAATCATGCCTTATTTTCATTTATTTCTCAACTCTCGTAACATTTGTAACAATGCTGTAATAACTATGTAACAACCTTGTAACATCTATGTAACCCTATTTATTCCGATTTCTGTCCATTTTCAAGTCCTATGCTGTAACATTTGTAACAACCTGTAACATTTGTAACAATTATGTGTGAAATTAAAATTTCATTCTCAACTCTCATAACATCTGTAACAATGCTGTAACAACTATGTAACAACCTTGTAACATCTATGTAACCCTATTTATTCCGATTTCTGTCCATTTTAAAGGATTACGCTGTAACACTTGAAACAACCGGTAACATTTGTAACAATTATGTGTGAAATTTCCATTTCATTCTCAACTCTTGTAACAATGCTGTAACAACTATTAAACAACCTTGTAACGTCTATGTAACCCTATTTATTCCGATTTCTGCCCATTTTAAAGGCTTACGCTGTAACATTTGTAACAATTATGTGTGAAATTAAAATTTCATTCTTAAATCTTGTAACATCTGTAACAATGCTGTAACAACTATGTAACAACCTTGTGACATCTATGTAACCTTATTTATTCCGATTTCTGACCAATTTGAAGGCCTGTGCTGTAACACTTGTAACAACCTGTAACATTTGTAACAATTATGTGTGAAATTTTCATTTCATTATCAACCCTCGTAACATCTGTAACAATGCTGTAATAACTATGTAACAACATGGTAACATCTATGTAACCCTATTTATTCCGATTTTTGTCCATTTTCAAGGCTTACGCTGTAACATGTGTAACAACCTGTAACATTTGTAACAATTATGTGTGAAATTTCCATTTCATTCGCAACTTTTGTAACACTTGTAACATCTGTAACAAGGCTGTAACAACTATGTAAATTTATTTATTCCGATTTCTGTCCATGTTAAAGGCTTACGCTGTAACATTTGTAACAACTTGTAACAGCATTGTTACAAGTGTTACGAGAGTTTGGAGTGAAATGAAATTTCCACACATCATTGTTACAAATGTTACAGGTTGTTACAAGTGTTACAGCACAGGCCTTCAAATTGGTCAGAAATCGGAATACATAAGGTTACATAGATGTTACTAGGTTGTTACATAGTTGTTAAAGCATTGTTACAAATGTTACGAGGGTTGATAATGAAATGAAAATTTCACACATAATTGTTACAAATGTTACAGGTTATTACAAGTGTTACAGCACAGGCCTTCAAATTGGTCAGAATTCGGAATAAATAAGGTTACATAGATGTTACAATGTTGTTACATAGTTGTTAAAGCATTGTTACAAATGTTACGAGGGTTGATAATGAAATGAAAATTTCACACATAATTGTTACAAATGTTACAGGTTGTTACAAGTGTTACAGCACAAGCCTTAAAAATGGTCAGAAACCGAAATAATTAGGTTACATAAATGTTACAATGTTGTTACATAGTTGTTACAAGTGTTACAGCACAGGCCTTCAAATATGTCAGAAATCGGAATTGATAAGGTTACAAAGATGTTACAATGTTGTTACATAGTTCTTACAGCCTTGTTACAAATGTTACGAGAGTTGAGAATGAAATGAAAATTTCACAGATAATTGTTACAAATGTTACAGGTTGTTACAAGTGTTACAGCACAAACCTTAAAAATGGTCAGAAACCGAAATACTTAGGTTACATAAATGTTACAATGTTGTTACATAGTTGTTACAAGTGTTACGAGAGTTCGGAGTGAAATGAAATTTCCACCCATTATTGTTACAAATGTTACAGATTGTTACAAGTGTTACAGCACAAGCCTTCAAATTGGTCAGAAATCGGAATTAATAAGGTTACATATAGATGTTACAAGGTTGTTACATAGTTGTTACAGCATTGTTACAAATGTTACGCCAACTGGGATTGTAATGAACATTTTTACTTACTTTTTACAATTGATTTCAAAACACATATAAGCATAGGACCTAAAGGGTTACAGCCTTTATATGTGTTACATTGATGTTACGTACATGTTCCTTAGAGTTATTCTTGTAACATATTATAAGTGTTTCATTAAATTTCACCCATTTTGTGCCCTATCTGTGAAAGATTATTTTGATATACTTAATACATTTTGCAGGACAGCGAATATGCAGCGACTGCGTAGACAAGAATTGTGCCGAAAATTTTTCACTTCGCCCAATTTGATCGGAAAAGAACAGAACATATCTTTTATTTTCACCCAAACATTGTTCAATACAATATAGGGAACATAACAAACATGATATTTTTAGTTCGGTACAAAAAATGTAATCATTTAACAGAGAACACTGCCATTGTAAAAAGGAAATAAAGAAGTAAAAAAATAAATAAATAAGAAAAGAGGTAAACAAATATCTTTTTCTTAACTGTGAAGTCAATGTACACCATAAATTAATTAGTCTATGTACATTTGGGAAAAATACGAAAATATGGAGATAGTAATTATTTGAACAGGTATGTTCCAAATACGCACCGATATACATGCAAAGCACGGCATTCAATATTAAACATTAGCTAGAGCATGTAGTAAATTTGCACGTGAATGTCGTGATTAATAGTTATGTACATCTAAAATGAATATCGTTCTTAGATTTTAAAAATACATGTATTACTACCAGGTAGTACTACATGTATCACGTACATAGGAGAAAATCTTATCATGAACTAATGGGCTTGAACTTACCGGACTATGTTGGAAAAGACTTTGTCTTTGAAATGTGATCTATATCGGTTTATACATTTTACATATTGATAACATTGTATTTCTAACAAGCATCTCTTTTATGATAACAATGACTTCATTTGCATTTCATACAAAGATAATATTGAGAAAAAAATAAACAAATTAACAAATGAGTAATATTAAATGTAATCTTGAATTAAATATCGAGGCATTAAGAATTATTTAAATGTTTTCACATTAGAATTCATAAATTTTGCGACACTCTATAAAACATGTATTTAATTTTATCTTTATTGATATTTTTACGAAAGTGCGCATTCGTGTATTAAATTTGTATTTTTGAGAAAATGCTCTCTATGTCGCCCGACGAAAAACTACAAAGTAAAAAGTTATGTTGTTTGGTACTAATATAATGGTCGCAACACAATGTAAGTAGATTTTAGAATACCAGCTTCGTCCAGGGGAGAGGTGGGGTTCGATTTACAAATTTGGTAAGGTTTAACGTTCAAATGCATTTTGAACTTTTCTTAATATATCTAAATTTTCAAGACCAAATATTTCCGATGCTTACGTCAAAATAGATACGACAGTGTGGTCAAATAGTTAAATAATAAGATCAAGCGGTAAATCTAAGTTATTTCATTTAGTAAATAGTAAAAACATTACCGGCTACGTGCTTTCTAGCCATTGTTAGAGAATGTCACATCTAATTAAAAATACGAATCGGAACTATCAATTTTTACATCTCCTAAATAAAATCTTAAATTCCCAGGTTGTCGAGCTCTAAAAATACAATTTTAGTTTTGTTAAAGCTCACTTTTAGATGCCAAATATCACAGTAATCATTAGAATTGTTCAAGCCAATTCGGAGATCGTTAGCAATGTTCGATAACAAGAATGTGTCGTCCAAGAATTAAGCCATAAAGGAGATCGCCGTGATCGAATAATTCTACGGAAACAGTTTCACTATTCTGTAATATGTTCGGAGTGAACGACGTCGATACATCTCTAGCTATTATGTGAAATACATGATTTACTGTTTCTGTATATCTTATTAATAACTATCAGAAATTTACCATTTTCAGAATTTTCGAGCAATTTATGTCAAAGGCCCACGCTCAAAACTCTATCAAAAGCTTGAGAGAAATATACAATGCACAGAAAATTCTAGTTTTTTTTTTATTATTACTTTTTATGCATTTCAGTAAAAGAGAATAATGTAAATAAGTTATCAGCGCAAGAATAACCTTTCCAGAAACCAGCTCGATTTTCATGTTTAGTATTATTTTGTAAAGGGTAAAGCTGTTGTTTTACACGGATAATTTTGCGAAATTCTTCTCGCCCAAAAATTGACATGTATACTCGACAATACTGCCATATACACCGTAGGGAACGTGTTACAGTATCGCCTTTTTCGGTTACAGTATAGAAATTTCAAGATGGAGGATTATTTATGGGAAGAGATGTAGGTGATTTTTTATTCAGGTCCATACTACTAGTAGTTTAGTTTCTAAAAGATGTTTTTGTGCTTTGCTTGTAAGGAACAGAATCCGGTATCTAGTCATATATTTCTTCAGACCCTGCACCGCAGATTTATCTCTATATTGTCTCATAAATGTGCAGATTTGAAGGTTTAAAAATTTGAATCGGGAGACCAACGCATTTTTTCCCCATTCCGACATTATTTAAGCATGCCTAGATAAAGTAAATCTACAAAACTTTAGTCCTTTGTGTTTAGAAACGTTTATAAAAGTAAATGACCAGTTGAACCTATTTTCCTGTTGGTAAAATGCGTTTGAAAAAATAAACAATGTTACAGTATAGAGCGAGGTTAATTTTGAAGGGTTACAGCATAGACCTAGCGACTTTGATACATTTTTTGTTACAGTTTATACCCAGATTTCGGTTAAAGTTTAGATACTTGCCAAATTTCAAACAAAGTTCGTGTATCCATTATTCTTATGAAATAACTCATTCCTTTCTATTTAATACATTCTTGAAAGGTTGTATTACTTTTTTTCTTCAGCAGAAAAGTTATAGTTTGCTATTTTTTTTTACTGTAAGTTTCAGATTGAGACTTTTTGCAAAATAAGTAATGTCCTAAGTAAGGACTGTTTTCACGACAACAACAGTAACTTTTGTCGAATTGTATTGAGGGAAGAAAGATTATTGCTTGATTTCATTACACATTATAATAATGCCTATTAGTAATAAAATAGAGAAAAAAGATTCCTTAACAGAAGTCCAACACGGAAAACATGAAAATGTTGCAGGATCAGTTTTGATTAAACCTGTTCATGGATGGTAGTGGTAACTACAAGCTACCGTCCACGCCCCCTAGCACCGGCTTCAGCAGAATTTACATTAAACATGAACTGGTACACTTTAGATTTTTTAACATCTGTGGATGTGTTCATATGGCGGTTATCATGGAATCTTCAATGTGACACGTTATTGCCATTCTATGAAAAGCGGCATATTAGGTTAAAAATTTCGTGTGCCCTAAAGAATACAATGAGTGAAACTAAATAAAATGAAATTTTGAGAGGGGATTGCAGGTTATGAAGCCTGCATACCATAGATAAGCTGTCAAAAGACACAATTAACAAGAGGCACTACCCTAAGAATGATTAAACAGTATTTAAGTGAGCAATGTTTCAACCTTAATTTTTATTTTAAGTTGGAATTTCCATCTACCATAATGTATTTTGTAAGTATTTAAAAGGGTTTGTTACGTTTGGCTTTCTTGGATTTTAAGTTTCAACGACACTGAGGTCATGTGAAAACATTCCTGCTATAGTGTAAAGAAAGACCCCAGAATCCCTTTGTAAAACATTTCAGACACGAGTGGGCACTTGACTAGATCCACCGACCTTCCGTAAATTAGCTTGATAGATTCCTCACAAACAAAGAATCCAAAGTCATGACTGGATTTCAACTACAGCAGTAAATGAAAGATAATTTGAAGGCGACGGCCTTATCCCGACTCTGCCACTTTTATGCACCTCCATCAGGCTCACTATAGAGAAGATATTGTAATTGTCTGACCTTAATTTATACTCTATAACTTTCAATATTTTTTTCTTTTTCAGAAACATGAAAACTGCTATACAGAATGTCTGAAATAAGAAAAAACGACTTTTAATTTAATAATGACAAAATAATCGTAAATTCAACAAAGAAGCATTCGAAATGACGCCATGATCATGATTTGATTTGAATGCTTTTAGTTCGAGACGAGAAGGGTCTTTAAACATTGCCTTTTTTCAAAATCTATAATTTGGGTTTTCGTATCCCCGATTGCAACCGAAACCATTTGAACAACTAATTGGTAGAAAGTCATGTAAATTTCATCACATTTAGTCAAGTAGTTACTGAGCGGATGAGATTGAACACACATGTGTACGACAGACGGACGAATAGCCATCGGGCCAATAAGCTCACAGAGATTTAAAAGTCTATGTAACATTCATACATTTTACCTAGTATATATAGAAAATATCGAAGTCTAAACTGTAACCGAAATCTGAGTATAAACTGTAACAAAATCGGATAAAAATCGCTAGGTCTATGCTGTAACCCTGCACAAATCACCCCGCTCTATACTGTAACATTGTTTATTTTTTCAAATGCATTTAACGAACAGGAAAATAGGTTCAACTGGTCATTTACTTTTATAAACGTTTCCTAACATAAAGGACTAACGTTTTGCAGATTTACTTTTTCTAGGCATGCATAAATAATGTCGAAATTGGAGAAAAATGCGCTGGTCTCTCGATTCAAATTTTCAAACTGTCAAATCTGCATATTTATGAGACAATATAACGATAAATCTGGGGTGCAGAGCCTGAAGAAATATATTACTAGGTACCGGATTCTGTTCCTTACAAGCAAAGCACAAAAATATCTTTTAGAAACTAAACTACTTGTAGTATGGACCGGAATAAAAATCACCTACCTGTCCTCCCAACAAATTATCCTCCATCTTTAAAATTCTATACTGTAACCGAAAAAGGCGATACTGTAACACGTTCCCTACGGTGATATAATTGTGTTATACGTGCCGCTGAAGTGTGGCCATAGCAACACTGGGTAACCGATGTTTTTGTTTATTGTGAATGACCCTGATTGATATGAATCTGGCGATGGTAATTGAAGCAAGCTAATTGAGGATTAAGTTAACTTTATTTGCGCAAAACGTATATTCTTAAATTTTAATTAACTAATACCCTGAGAAGTTTGTCTGTGTGTTGTTATCGTTTGTCAACCGTTATTACCGTTTCTAACGGAAAAAATTGATTTAAGTTTCAAGTTTATTAGCATCATCAGCAAATCATAAGATATGGAATGTCAGTTCCTGGGATCAGAAATAAACAAACAAAAAAGGAATTTCTACATACTCTTATCACCATAGTCGACAAAAATGTATTGAATACTAAAATACAAAACAAACATGGAAAGTGTGTGTCTACGAAAATTATATACTGAATTAGCCATTTTATAGTTTCTTAAAGTTTAAACATAATTTAGATTCGGCTCCGGATGTAGGCCTATTCTACGTATATGCAATTACCACTGAATTCACTTGAAATGTTTTACTGCATAAATCTTTCTACATTTACAATTACATTTTAAACATATTTCCAAGTATATTTACTAAGTCAGATCAGACGAAAGATATTTGTACTTGTATCATTATGCTTTAAGATATATATTAGGAGTCAAAGAACTTACATTTGCATTTATGTATACCAGTTTAAAAAACAACAACATATATTGATCCGAATGGTATGCTATTATCATAGAGTTGTATTAAAATACTTTATTCAGGGCATAATATCTCTACACTTTCAAAACTACTTTGTACAAAGTTGAGCTTATCAAGATGTATCGAGAATATCTGCGTTAGTCAAATGTAATTCTTATGCTTCTTTACTTTTGGTTTTCGTAGTTAAATGGATATTTTTTACATTCTATAATGTTCTTTTTTACGGTTATAAGATGTAATTGCAAACTTTTTTCAAGCAATGATAATCTCTGCAAGAACTAATTCCATATGAGTAATTATATTCAATTTTAGTCACTTAATTGTCAAGGAATTACACAGTTTGAAAAACGTGCAAAATTAATACAATATATTCTGTCACAAAAATGCCAGATTCTACTATTATCAGAAACGCATGTAACGGTAGACATTGAAAATTTGATTGCAAAATAATTTAATGAATGGCAAATATTTCACTCATTTGGTACAATTAACAGTAGAGGATGCTCATTTTTTATTTATAAATCTATACATTTTGATATCATTGACACTCTTAAAGATAAAAATGGGCGCTATTTACTTCTAAATATAACTCTAGACAATAATGTGTACACAATTCTTAACATTTGTGCCCATAATGAATAATTAAAAAGAAACTTTTTTTCCATGATTTGTCGAAGAAATTACACGAAAATGCTCAGGGATTTATAATCGACGGCTGTGAAAAACGACATTTTAAATCATCAGACAGATTTAATGCAAACAACAATATAAAAATTAATCCCGGGAAAGGTTTTGCAAATTTTATTAAATCTAATAATCTGACAGATGTCTGGAAACTTTACAATGAAAACAAAACACAGTATACATGGCGAAGGAAAAATAACACAGAAAAACGTAGAATAAACTTGTAGCTAGTTGATGACAAGGCATTCTGAAAGACAGCTAGTTCCCCTTCCGCAGTGAACATGAATGTGTACTTCTTGACCTTTTACCAACCATGACCTGGATGTTGTGCCATGCATATCATCAGCACATAGTCTCATGATCGTGATTATTTGTGCCAAAATATTTAAAATCTTCCATAAAGTCAAAAGTTATAAAGAACATTTAACCTTGACCTTAGGGGTAGCAACCTGTATGTTGAGCTCTGCAGATTGTGTCACGGTGGGGATCATTTGTGCCAAGTAATTTAAAACCTTTGAATTGCCAATAAGTTTTAGAGCAGACACAAAAAATAGAAGTTTTTTTACATAGGACCTTTGAGTATGACCCTGACTTTCAGGGTTGTGACTTGATGATTGTGCTCTGCCAATTGTGTCATAATGGTGATCATTTCTGCCAATTTATCTTAAAAACATTGCAGAGGTTTAAATGTTATGGAAAGACACGAAAAGTAAAGTTCTAACATTTGACCTTCAATTATTGCGCTCACATCGTCTAATAATGGTGATCACTTGTGCCAAGTTATTTTTTAAAAAAAAAAATCAAAGGTTTCAATGTTATGGAGGGGACACGGAATGTAGACTTTTATACATTTGACCTTTTGGTTTGACGTTATTTTTATATAATCAGACAATTTCAAGGGGGGAATCACGCCGTTCGTTACCCAAACAAACAAGATGGCGGATGCAGCCAAAAAGTAGGTTTTTCCCTTTTTTCTCTGAAATTCGTGATTTTCTAATGTAAAGGTACATATAACAACCTTCTCCACAATTTTCCTGGTACACCGGATTTAACTTTATGATTTTTCGTCCCGTATTTCATCTGAAATGCGCGTCACCAGGTTCGAAGCGAGAGAATTTTCCACCGGTTTGATCGTGGTAACGTACGGCTTTTTCTCTCAAATTCACTGTTTCTTTTACATATATGTATATTAACTGAAACCACTGACTTTAAAAAGTTGTAATATGTTGTCAAGTAAGCAACAATGCCCATTCTGGCTAGATTTACTGCTGAAAATATTAATATCGGGGCTTTTTCCGGAAATGATAACGTATGGCGCACAAAATATCAATGATAACGTACGGCGCATTTTACTACTTGATGGATTTTCTATTGTCCAATCAGCTGATAGTGAATTATTTTTATGTAGGAAATGATAGATATCTGAAAAAAATGTTGGTCAGGTCAGAAATAATTAATTGAACAATGCTGTACTATCGGATATAAATACATGTATCTTTCTAGCTGGTGGCATAATAGATATCCGTTGTTAATATACCAATTAAAACACACGTGTATAGTTTGAGAATATATTTATAAAATGCAGAATGGAAAGAATAGCCTCCACTTTAAGAAACACTTGTGTAGTGTTGTCTTCACATTAAAGTTCGCCAGTGTTGTGCGATAATTATGGTCTTATCCCCTTATCAGAAAGAATAAATGAATTCAGCAGAGCAAAAATGTTAAAAAGGTACGGACGGCTTGATATATTTTCTTTTCCAAAGAAAAAGTCTAAAATCATTCCTAACAAATTTCTGATAAGGACATCTTAATATTTGAACCCGTCAAACATTAACAAAACGAAAAGTGATTGCGACTAGCTTACACCCAGATGAGATGAGTCTGTGTTTATTCAATCTGGTCGCTCATTGAAAGAAAAATACATAACAGAGAATAATGAATAAGTGTAGGTTCTATATTGAATTTATTGAATGAGTTAGAAAATAATGTTATGCGAAAAACTTCAATGAATTTAGCAAATAAGAAATTTTCTGTTTATTTGACGAGCGGTTAATATTGAAACGCTACCAATCAGCGTGACGTTGTGCCACTATGACGTCAGACATAGCCTTTCAGTTTTTTTATTATAGTAGACGGTAGACATTTTATTTATTCCAATATGCTTTAAAACCGATGAGGACATAAAACATACACAATAACAAACAGTGTATGACAAAAACATATATACATAATATCAAAAATCATAAAAAAGTTTGGAGAAGATCAATTTTGATTGATAAAGTAAATACCAGCCGAAATTTTCTTAAGTAGTTACATAACGAACATTTTCATATCAAAATTGATTTTTCAACCACTAACTTATATGCCTCTTGTATATACAAATACATACACACATGTACATGTACATACATGCAAAAAACATACATTACATGGACTATTAATGCAAAATTGTTGTATATATTAATCGATTTTTAATACATAAACGCAATTACACATATCCTAAAAAAATGAAGGTCCCTTCGCATCAATTGCGGATTTCATAATTGTAAATGAAAGGAAGGTCATAATTTGATCAAAACAATTACATGCAAGAATTTGCCTATCATATTCTGGCGTTTTTCCCCACAAACGCCCCAACAAAAAACAATAATGCCTTTAAAAAAATATTGCAGGTATCAGAAATAAAAGAGTGACATTGGAATTTGCTCATTAATTTCTAGTGTTAAATATTAAGTTTCAAATTGGTTTTGAATTTCGATGTTTTTATCCATGCCGGAAAACCAGTCTGAAACCTTTAATGCCAGACCGCTCATGCGCTTCGATGACGTCATTATCTTTATGAAAGAACGGTTTTAAAAATTATTACGCTACTCTTAAACTAGTGTTTACGAAGTATATGTTAGTGTTCATCGTGTTGTTCTACAAAAATTAGAAACTTCGACGGGAGCGACAGCGACCGGTGAATAGTTCTTATGTCTGTAGAACAGCTACGGATAATTACAAACATACTAAGAGTCAAGCTTTATTTGGCTTCATTAATATTAACTTTATTTCGTCACTATACCTGTCCATTTGCACAAACGCGGTTCTATGAAGCACTATGAAGAATAGAAGGCTGCTATGAACGGACTTTGATATATCATCATCCTTTGTTCTTCTATGAAAATTTACACAAATATTTTTTTAAGAAATACAGCGCTTTCATTGGATGACAAATAAAGCTGGATACTAATATTATTTATTTCAGTTTCTTAATTTGATTCTACACATCCTCTTATGTCTTATAAACATAATTTTCTATTATAAAGAAAATCAATTAATCAGGAAAAAATGCGCCGTACGTTATCATTGATATTTTGTGCGCCATACGTTATCATTTCCAGAAAATGCCCCGATATTAATATTTTCAGCGGTTATTCTAGCCAGAATGGGCATGAATGCTTAGATGACGACATATTACAATTCTTTAAAGACAGTGGTTTCAGTTAATATACATATATGTAAAAGAAACAGTGAATTTGAGAGAAAAAGCCGTACGTTACCCGGATCAAACCGGTGGAAAATTCTCTCGCTTCGAATCTGGTGACGCGCATTTCAGATGAACTACGGGACGAAACATCATGAAATTAAATCCTGTGTGCCAGGAAAATTGTGGAGAAGGCTGTTAAATGTACTTTTACATTAGAACATCACGAATTTCAAAGAAAAAAGGGAAAAACCTAATTCTTTGCTGCATCCGCTATTTTGTTTGTTTGGGTAAAGAACGGCGTGATTCCCCCTTGAATTTAACAATTTCACATAATTATATATTACACAAAAAAATACACGAATTTACACAAGAATCGCGAACTAGTATCAACAACATTGAGGTTTTAAATTGTATAAATAGGTTAAAGATAATTAAAAATGGAACCCTATTAAAACAATATCGCATCTCGTAACTTACCAATCGGATTAACGAGGTTACCTGTATCCGCACTTAGTCCTTGAATTCAGACCGACAGATATGGGAGAGATAGATAAGGGAGAAATCTTAGTGTATGTCATACATGTAATGGAAATGAGGACGAGTTCCATTTTGTTTTTAATTGTCCTGCATATCATTCTATTAGAATTAGGTATATAAAGATTTTTTAGAACAAAGCCAAGTATGTTTAAATTTACAAATTTGTTGTTATCTAAAGTCAAGTCAAATATTGTCTTGTTAGCAAAATATATACTAGTATTCATAAATCACTGGAAATACGTACGGGCAGATTATTTTAACCCAACAACAGTTACTGATCTACCTTTCATTGTTAGTAATGTATAATTTGTAAAAAATGATGCTTGTTAATGACAAAGATGTAAAAATAAATAGATTTTATGAAGCACATTCTAAATGCATTATTAAGAAATATATAATATATATAAAAAAGAAAATTGTTAATACCAAAATTGTGTGAGTAGTGTGGAGTAAACGATGGATTACAATGCGTACTTTAAAAAAAAATCATCAACAGAAAGAAAAACAATATCTAATATCGGGCAATTTTCATATTATGCTACATTCATCAAAGAAAAAAATAAAACTTAATATTATTACAAAAAATGCATATTATTTTATATTATACCTCATTTGCATACGCCCTTCTATATTTAATATGACGTCATCCGGTCTATAAACCGCATACAGACCGGGGTCGGTCCATAATTCTTATGAAGACCGTTAAAATTAACTTTCACGACGTACGAATTTCACGACGACACAAACAGGCGATAACTGTCAAAATGGCTAGGCGATTCGCCTCTTTATCAGAGACCGATTTATTTAATTTAATTAATAAAATGCAATATTAAAAGAAGAGCATGATTTTTTGCTGCATCGCTTGAAAATAATAAAACAGAATCCGACAAGGGTTTGAGATATTTCACACACTGAACAAGTAAAATTATTATTTAAAGCAAATAATTGTAAAAATTACAGCAAAAAACAAAGGAATAAAAGGATTAAATTCGGTATAATATAACAAATAAAACATGGCATTTCCGGCAAAATGCAAGTTTACGGACTGGTTGTAGAATAATAACTGTCATGATTATCATAAAGCAAGCGAAATGATAACATTATGCTAATTTAAAATTAAATTCATAACGCAAAACATGCCTATTATGAACTTACGCGAAACGAATTCATACTATGATGTTTATGTTTTTACTTCTGATGAAATATAAGATGATATAAAACAAACATGGTCATACGTGTATTGTCCATCACAATACACAGGAGATCAATAAGGTTATTCATTATTATTATTATTATTATTATTATTATTTTTATTTTTATTATTATACACTTTTGATATTTGTCACAATTGTATGTTCTATCCTATATGTTAAATTGTAAAATGTAGTGGCTAGTTACTAGAAACTTTTTATGTGAAATAAATTTGTTCGTTCGTACGTTATGTTTTTGATCATTAATTACTAATTACTAAACAATAGCAAATATAGGTGTTTAGTTACCTGGGTATCAGTCTGGATCCCCTGCCAAAAGAAACCTGTTGTAAGCTTTCCTCTGACAATGTTGTGATAGACGTGTCTTCAAATGATGGGAAATATCGGAGAGAAGTAATATATATATGCATTTTACAATAATATGCTTCGAGCTTAATAATAATATCTGTCATATGTTACGGTTCGCCGAGGTGACCCGCCCATTGGGCGGTAACGAGGCTTGCCGAGTTACCGCCCATGGGCGGGTTACCGAGGGACGGATATTCCGATCCGAACCGTAACATATTGACATATATTTTTTTCTTGCATAAAATATTCCATTATAATTTAAATTCTTTATCTTTATTTTCAACGGAAATTTATATCATTACAGCCGTAACTATTTTCTTACAACAAAGTATAAAATTGCAACTTCATTCATAACGGTAAAATGAGGTCATCCTAAGCGTGCCATTTGTACAGCACGCGACTCATCTGGCACCCCATGCCAGATGAAATTTCCGGCATGGGTAAAACACACGGAAACTCCAGTCTGCTATGCAAGAATTCTTGTTATTGACCGAGAACGTTTTTTATGCTAAACTCTGCTATATATATATATATATATATATATATAAGCTTCATTTGTTTGTCCACGCCCAAATTGTTCGGGTGAAGACGGTACACTTTTGTGTCTTATATATAAATGTAATTTTAACCCCATCGCTGCCAGAGGGTTATTGTTTTATTGATCACCTATTTGCCAGAGGGTTTTCTAAAAAATTACTATATGAATAATTAATATTATTATTATTATTATTTGTTATTAGTATTATAATAATTATATATGTTTCCAAATATGCTAGTATAATAATAATTATTGTTGATGGTATAATTTTCTTTATATTTATTATTATATTTATTATTATTATGAATTTATTATTATTATTATGATTATTATAGAAACGGCTAAAGCCGTCCAAATGGCAAATACGCCGAAAATAACAGGGACGGCTTAAGCAGTGAAAGGGTTAAAAGATGGTTTTCTGTGACTAAAACCGAATAAATAATTGACAATGACCTCACGAACTATGAATAGCCCCTTCCTCCAAAAATGATAATAAAATACGCAAGAGATAAAGCATTGATTATAATTAAGAGTTTTTCGAGGGCTGAGTTAATAGTCACGATCTACGTATAGTAAGGTAGTGCGGGCAGTTATTTAACAGTCGCGAGATAAGTAAGAGGAAGGGTCATTTTGTAATTTAGCATGCATGGAATATGTTTATGAGACATGAGACGTATATTTAGCGGTTTAAAGTCGAGAGAAGTACATTATTTAAGATTTTATCATAGCATTAGATTGGGCATTAGATTGTTTAATGTAGATAAAGTGCATATGTGATATATTTATCCTTACCAGTCACCTTCAGCTTTATCAGACACCTCATCAATACATATTGAAATAAAAGAGAATGTAATATTTTACCTCTTACAAAATTTAAAATATTTAACTGATTAACTTAGAACCGAATACTTTGAATTTATTTTAAAGTCTCTCTTTCATTTGACTTAAATCATTTCGGACTATTTTTTAGAGATATGACCCTTGGCATATTATTGCGCGCGGCATGAACTCGAGAGGTTTTCGTTTCATTTGAAATTTAAAGAAAGAAACGCATATTAAAAATAAATTGCCACATAGATTTTGTTATATATTGTGTCAGACACTAGCATGGTATTCTCCATACTCTACGGGTATATACCAATGATAAAATCTAAACGACAATTTATAATATGCGAGACGCACATATCCCTGTCTGGGCAGTTTCTACTGATCTCTCTAAGATGAGAGGTTACAGTAGTAAAGTTGTGCATTAGTAACACTTTTCTAATATTTATATTCCTTTATGTCGTTTTGTCTTCTTACTTCTGTAACGTATGTCATTTTGTAATACTATGTAGAAGATTGTAGAGCGATTATTGTCAATATTGATAGAATTTCAAGCTTCTGTGGAAAAACATAATTAAGCCTTATTTTCTCAAACTAAAATACCTAAAGCTTAAATATTTGGTATGTGGTATTGCTTTGTGGACAACTACAAATGTACATGTATCAAAAGCATGTCCCTTGGGTCAAAATGTTCCACGCCCCAAGGGAATCATGATTTATATTAACCTTCAATGGAAAATATGTTTTAAGTCTTATTGTATGAAACTTCAATGCCCGAGCTTAAATATTAGATATGTAGCATTGCCTTGTGAACTGATACAATCATGACCCATTGAGTCTACATTCGCAGGGGGTATTTGATTTACTAAGTATATAGACTTGTATAGGACTTGTGTTTATTGTCACTCATTCCCATACTAATTAACCTATAACAAACAATTAAACTTCATATGTAAAGACAACTTAATGACTTTTTACATTTTACCATTTACAGGTCAAAAGGTCAAGATCACCGGGACTTGTATATCAAAACATTCAACGGGCCATAAGTGACAGCGCATATCGAGGTTTGATCGCGAAACTGCAGTATCTTATATAAAATAAAGAAGGACTTACAACAGTTTTGCGATCAACCCTCGATATACATAGGGACTTCATTCTTTCTATGTGGATACATCTTGATATATCTAGTCCTCAGGTGACCGCCTTGTGGGAAATTGCCCCCTTGTTAGGAATAGAATATTCCTCTTTGTTAATTCCATCGGACCAAGGAAGAAATATGTTTGTCAGCCGAGTGCGGGTCAAAATCACTTGAATTTACTAAATAACTAAAGTGGGACCACTCACAACCGTCAGTAGCTAGATTCAAGTTTCAAACCTTTCCTCGGTAACCCAGGCTATTTACCGTATACATGTATCGGTAAATATAGTATATACGAATGTGTACCGTGGGTTCCGACGATGTAGTATATACGGAATGTGTACCGTGGGTTCCGACGATGTAGTATATACGGAATGTGTACCGTGGGTTCCGACGATGTAGTATATACGGAATGTGTACCGTGGGTTTCGACGATGCTGTATTTCAGGCATCCTTGTGCGAAACATTGCGGTTTCGTTGCTATTGGCCAATCAGCAGACTCCTTACAAAAAACCGAACAGCTGATTTACAATGTTAACATTTGCAGAACAAAGATAGAATTCATAATTATCTAACATCCGAATTTGTATGACCTTTATTACAATACTTATCGCTCATTTTATAAACATACCTCGTAATTATGTTATCAAGTTTCCAAGTATATTTATCAATTGACCTAATTTATGAAAAAAGTATTTCAATACCCTAACATAGCGATTTATATACAACGGATATGTAATAATTATAACGAGTTAGTTACGAGAATATAACACTGATTGAGGCGACATCAAGGGATGTTTCTGAGGCCGTTAGGCCGAGACAATTTTTGCAGAAACATCCCGAGATCAACATTCCTGTAAAGATTCTTGATTCTAGGTCAAATACTTTTGAGCTAAGTGCTACACAATTTCAAAATTGCAAATTTTTACTTGTCAAGGGCAATAACTCAACAGAATAAATCCACAAGCGAAACCCCAGGTGCACAACTTCACATGCTGAGCAACATTCGTGTATGGTTTCATGATTCTATGTCAAATACATTTTTGACTTACGTGCGACACAAGTTGAAAATTGCAAATTTTTACTAAGTCAAGGGAAATAACTCTTAAAATACTAAATAAATCCACACGAAAATACCCAGGTGCACAACTACACATGCTGATCAACAATGGTGCAAGTTTTCATGACTTAGGTCAAATAAGTTTTGAGCTACGTGCGACAAAAAAAGAACGTAAGGACGGACGGACGGACGGACGGACGGACGGACGTGCCAACATTTGGGGTTTATGTGCTTTTTTTTTTGATCTTTATGATTTACCACCATAAACCATTAAAATGACCACAATTACGGACGGAATGAAGCTCATAGACCATTCGATGTTCGCCCGGATTGACGGACAAGGGTAAATCTAAATGCCCCCCCCCCCCTAATTGCCATTAAATTATAGGTTTTAAGTTTTACATTTACATACAAAGTCTTCATAGCTTTGAAACCTTTACTAGCCAAATGTTATTTTCCTCTAAAACATGATTTAAACAATTTTAACCATAACGCATACTATCATAACACTTCATAAAATCTACGAAAATAACATATAATCTTTTGTTTTTATTAATACATGTATATTTTTAACAATAGGCAAAAAAATTATAAATGCATCAGCTGTTAAAAATCAATTCCAAATTTGAGCATCCGAAATGCAGCTATTACTATTACAAAATGTTTCAATACGTTTACTAATTACTGTGGTGAAACATTTTGAAAAAAAACAACAAAAAAAACAAAAACAAAAAACTGGTGGCTGATTTGGTACACTGCGAGTTGCGTTGTCGATAGCGACAACACAACCTATATCGCCTTTTCGTCTTGTCGCTAGCGACAACACGGCAAAGCGCCAAACGGCGCGTTGTCGCACTCTCGTCTTGTTGTCCTGTTTCTAGCGAAGCACGCCAAACGGCGCGTTGTTGTGCGGCGCGTTGTCGCGATGTTGCCCTGTCACTTGGCTTATAAGCCAATCCTTCGATTTGAACCGAGCCGTTAGGCGTGCATCGTTAGCGACAGGACAACAGGACGAAAGTCCGACAATGCGCCGTTTGGCACTTTGCCGTCTTTTCGCCAGCGACAACACGACGCACAAAAACGTTCCAAATTAGCCACCATAAACAACTAACAAGCTTTATTCCTCATTATTAAGATCATTAACCGGACCCTTTTTGTGACGAAAGCGCCCTCAGGCGCGTATGGAGCTATGCAATGACTACAGGTGGAACAACGGATAATGTAGATGGTCCAAACCGAATTACACCCAAACAAATAGTACTAGATTTAAAATCATATAAAATCACACAGTATGTTGAAAGCGTTCATGTTCAATTTTTAATGTACTGAAGATTCATGTGTCTTGTTTTAAAAAAGACGGGTGCCTGATGAAGTTTGCGGCTCAAAAATTCTAGGAATAGTGGTGCTTAAAATGAATTCCTACTTCTTTTGGTGTCAGTGTCTACGTTGACATACCACTTCTGTGCAACATCTTACACATCATCATGTAACATGAAACACTTAAATATTTGATTGTAACTTTATGTTTTTTTAAATCCTCCCTAATACATGTAGGAGATCCAAAGCCAATAACTCTAGCATAAGGTATTTGACAGAATTATGGCCCATTCTGAACAAAACAATTTCCTGTTTATTTTTGATGCCCCGCCATAAAATGGCTGGGGCATATAGTTTTACCCTGTTCCGTCATTCCGTAATTCTGTCATTCCGTCATTTTCAGTTTCCGTCCATTATCTTAGTTTAAACAATATTTTATTTATAAGTATTACATTTACATGATAATTGACAAATAATAAATAGTACGGATTGAGTAGTAAGCTTGAAAGCTTTTTTAGAAACTCTTTCCATTATCTTAGTAACGGTTGCACACATTCAACTATTTGACATATGGATATATCATAACAAAATACAGGTCAAGTTCGAATTTGGTCATGGTCCGATGAATTTTGACAGAGTTATGCCCTTGATAAATTTTTCAGTTTCCGTTCATTATATCCCCAACGGCATTACACACTCAAATTTATCTTATGGATACGTCAAAGGAATGTGCAGGTCAACTTCGAATTTGGTCATAGTTCGATAGTTTTTGGCAGAGTAATGCCCCTTTCACTTTGAAAATAATATGAATTTTTCAGTTTCCGTTCATAATCTTCCCAACGTTATTGCACATTCAACTCAAATTTGGCATTTGGATATGTCAAAGGAATTTGCAGGTAATTTCGTATTTGGTCATATTTTGATGATTTTTGGCAGAGTTATGCCCCTTTCACTTTGAAAATAATATGAAATTTTTAGTTTCCGTTCATTATCTCCCCAACGGTATTGCACATTCAACTCAAATTTGACATATGGATATGTCAAAGAAATGTGCAGGTAAAATTCGTATTTGGTCATGGTATGATGATTTTTTGGCAGAGTTATGCCCCTTTCTCTTCGAAAATAATATGAAAATTTCAGTTTCCATTCATTATCGCCCAAACGGTATAACGCATTCAACTAAAATTTGACATAAGGATACATGTACGTCAAAAGAAATTCGGCAGATCAAGTACGAATTTGGACATGGTTCAATGTTTTTTGGCAGAGTTATACCCATTTCACTTTGAAAATAATATGAAATTTTCAGTTTCCGTTCATTATCTGCCCAACAGTTGTACATGTTGTACATATTCAACTCAAGCTCGACATATGGATATGTCATAAAAATACACTGGTCAAGTTCGAATTTGGTCATGGTTTGATGATAGCTGACAGAGTTATCCCTCTTGAACTTTGAAAAAGGTCAGAAATTTTTAGTTTCTGTTCATTATCTCCCCAATGGTTGTACACATTCAACTCAAATTTGACATTAAGATACATCTTAGGAATAAGCAGTTCAAGTTTGAATTTGGTCTAGGTTCAATGATTTTGGACAAAGTTATCTCTCTTGAATATTGGAAAAAATTTAAATTTTCAGTTTCAGCACTCATACTTTTGTGGAAATGTATGTAGTCATTATTTTGGTTACAAATATGAAATATGCAATTTACAAAAGGTTAACACTGAATAGTTTCAGTGCCTTGATTTTTGTATAAAAATGGTTTGTGTGAACATATTGAATAGTTTTAAGGACTTTGAACTTAAAATGAAAAAATAGTTTGTGCAAATAAGTTTGGAACTTAATATTATAACATCTGAAATTTTGGCTGCATGCGGGGGCATCCGTGGCGTGACGACACATTTCCAGTTTTTCCATGTAACATCATTGAAGATAAATGATCATTTGTACTGAAGGTGCTCACTCACTGGAAACTAAATACATGTCTTCGGGATTATAATTGGTTGTCACTTTCCAAGACGAAATTATCTTCAACCCGTAACTCTAACGCGTGTTTTACTGAATTATGGTCCTGACGAACTTGCTGAAGATCTTTATGTATGTCTTCGTCACCATAAATAGAGGTCAGTATTCAAGGACCATTACTCTGCCATTTATTTTGAATGTTTAATATCCTTTTTGTTGAAAATATATACTTGAAAGTATATTTGTTATGGTTTAGTATGTAACATCAATATTCAGAACAAATGAAGGCATTAATATGAAACAAAATACAAATATGTATACTTTCGGGATCATTTATAATTAGAGATCACTCTCTGAACCCCATGAATCTAACATAGATTAGACTATATAAACGGCCGTTTGTGAAATTGGAAAATTATTGGTTTAAGTTTAACAAGCAACATCAATCTTCAGAACGACATTATGTACTGGTGGTATTCGTTTGACAAAAACATCAATTTGCGAAAATATTCACATGGAACCTAATACATGCAAATGTCTTAAAATCATAATTGGAAGTCACTAGCCAAGCCGCACATAAAACTCTAACATAGAAATATACAGCCCTTTGTGAATTTAGAAATATCTTGGTGCAACATGACCGATGTTTGGCCATTTGTGACTGCATCTATCTATTCGTCGAATCAAGTGCTTTCAGCACTTTGATTATGTAATGGAATTATAATACACCGAGTCCAACCTTTAATGCAAAATACTGTTGAACATGTATCATAAATGGCTAGATAATATATCACTACAATCAATAAAGTAATCGTTTAGAATACAGTCACAACCAATGATTTGTTACCTTTAAGGTGTTTGGATGCATTTAGTATTTCATCAACAGTTATAGGATAGTCTAATTGCAGAAATACATCTTCAGTAAAATCATAACTAGAAAAAAATTGTTCTGCTTCTCAGAAGTTTTATTATTTTGAAAGTCTCTCTCAAAAAAAAAAAACATTTTAAAATCTTTTAAAGAAATACCATTGCTTTTAATTTTGTCATTAGTTGAAAAATATTTCCAAAAATCTCGAACACTATTACTCTTCATGCTTTCAATTTCCATCATTTTTCTACGGTACGCACAATCCTTGTTTCTTTTGGTTACTTTTTTAAAATATCATAAATTTTCATAAATAAGCTCTATTTACATCAGACTTATTTTAATTAAAACAATTTAACACCTTTATGTATAAATGACGTGCAGACACACAGTCATTATCAAAACAGTCGGCATTTTTAAACAATTATCTGTTGGTGTTTTATCATTAAATGTAGATGCCCGAGAAAATAACGGGTTCGCTTCACTGATAGTACCACAGACGTTCTACTTGTACAATCATTATAATGTACTGCTCGTGCATTAGTGAAAAGCTATCACATCAGTGTAAAATGTAACGGAGCATGGTCACTCCCATATACTCTCAATGAAATATATCGGTCACCAGTTGAAACATAATAACACACACACACGCACGCACGCACGCACGCACGCACGCACACACACACACACACACACACACATTATGAATTATATTCTTACTTAGTAGATATAGAATCATATTTGCATTATAGCATGTAACTCTTCAGTATTGGAGGAATATATATTTCCTCCACTACTGAAAAGTTTGTTATAATGCAAATACGATTCTATATCTACAAAGTAAGAATATAATTCATAACAAAACAGAGATAGTCAATATACTAGTATGATGACTAATAAAGCATTAACCTCCTAAACAAATGCCATGCTAGTTAGCAAAACATTGATCATGTACGAAAGTTTGCAAATGGCAATGAAACAAACATCAACCTACATTAATTGACATATGACTGTTAGATAATCCTCGTCATGGATAAATAGAACAATCATTCTTAACGATTTTCTGAGATATCTTTGGCACCGCTGAAATTAAATACAATATTTCAGTTGAGAATTTGGCAACTGCGATGAAACATTGTATACGTATATTGTCATTAATAGCAAAACTTGTGAACCCAATTAACATGCGGAAATAATTGTGTGAGTTTTGTCCATACACTATATCTAATGTTGTCATAATATAATCAATGAAACACTATACATGTATCAGTTTAAACAATGAAAAGCATTATGTTTTATATATTGGGAAATGTCTTTGAAAAATCCATATAGAGCTGTTGTCGTATGTGGAATGTATACAAAAAATAGCCTGATATCGTCATCGTGCTCTACTCTAGATTTCCACGAACAAAGTACATGCTCGTGCACCGCCTTTTTGGTTATTATTTTCCAAGCATATTTAGATGGAAAGAAACCTGTTTCTGAAAAGTCATGAAGTAAAGAAGATAGTTTATATTTTCCAAGAACTGATCACGTCGGGAATAAAGCCTTTAGATTTAGCAGGTCGTGCATAATATGATGTTAAACGATTAACAAAAAATTGTTTAAACTTCAAATTTGAATCTGCATGACATAGTTGAGACAAAAAGATAAGTTTTCTTATATCAATAAGGTTAGATATCGGATAAATCCCTAAACAACCGAGAGCAATGTCAGTACGAGTGCCATATGGAACGCCTTGAATCCATTATGTGCCCGTTACAAGGGAAGTAACTGTGTCGCGGTGACACCGCTCCATAATTCGTAGACCAGTAGATTTACACAAATCAAGCAATTTGATAGCATGACTTTTGTGTACCCTAACAGAAGCTTGATCAGGACATTAATCTGTGTCATAGTACTATTGTATGCCATGTTATTATGTATCATATTTTGTAAACTTTATGATTTTACTGTGCCATATATTAAAGCAGCATGCCTCCAGATTCATGCTAATTTTCATAAAATTTTGAATATGTATTTAAAAGTATAATATTGTGAAGTGAACAAAGAATGTATTTTACTCATTGCCATTTAAATGGACTAAGGGGCCATTTCTTTTGTTATTTTCTTTTGTTTAATAGAGGGCCATGGCCGTTATTCTATTGATACGGAATGAACTTTATTGTTCTCTTTTGTTCTGTTCACAATTACATGCCCCCCCCCCCTACTTCTCTTAAATAGCCCTTACAATTCACAGACATTACAAAAAGGAAGTCAAAACATGCACAAATAGCTTAAACTGCGCTAATCACATATATGTAGTAGAAATATGGTGGTAAATTGTGCAAAATCAGTCATTAATCGCACATAACATGTATATTATTACTTGAATCCCTTTCTGAAAATCTCTACATTTTCTCAAGTTAAATGTTCTTGAAATATCTGGCTCATCTACAGGCATGCAGCTTAAAATGGGGTTTTACAGGTATCGTTGAAGTTTCGGGTATATACCTATAAAGGTTGAAAGAAATCATAAAATGTTATGCCAAGTGTGAAAGAAAGTCCTACTATACTTCAAATACATGAGTGCTTATAAATGCTCATTGCTGTAGAAAGTACATGCTTAATGGTATATAGATAAATACCGGTACAAAAATGATCGTTAAGTAATGATTAGTCATTTAATTACATGATTTAGTCGGAAATATATTTCAGACATTGTTCAAGTACATTAATACTTTTTAAACAAAGTATAAAAGTAAGAATTCACGAGTGCAACAATTGTAAATTTGAAACAATTGTTAAATAAAAACACAACAAAACAAAGAGCCCCCACACTAAGTCGGGACAATATGTGCCCGATGGCAAATTTACAAGTTATCACGGACAAAAAAACCTGCCTTAAAGAAGATAACAAATTAAATGTTGTAAATGACTCTGATTGTGACATTTAAATCAAATGTTTAAGAAAATATCATGTATATATTTTTCAAGGTAACAAGTTAAAGCAGCAAGCCTCTATATTTAAGAGGTCCGTACTCCCAATGCCTGAAAGAGCGGATTAAGCATAGATATTTTGGCTCCTCTGGAAACGTTAAACATAATTATAATAGAAAAAAAATCAAAATAATGACTTGAATTTCAGTTTGATTCAAAGAAATCAATTAAATCAAGGTTTGAAGTAGCTGATTGCAGAGAAAATAAAACTTGCATGTGTTTTGATATAACATACACTTCCCCCATTCTGTGAACTCCTTTTATTATATTTATTTTGTGGAAACTGATAATTTCATAGACAAGTTGCTGAAAATGGGACATACCTCTTCAAAAAATCATACATAATGTGTGTTGTCATATAGAAGCATGCCAAATATAAACAGAATCATTGAAATCCTTCAAACATTTTTCTGAAGAAAAAAAAACCCAATAATTTCGCAGCCAAAATCAAGATTGATACCAAATATAAATACCATAAAATGCTATGGAAACCAATTGTCTACATACAGACAGCATTATACCATACAATTACTTATTATTAATTACTTTCTTTCTGCACATCACATTTTTTTACTTTTACATATATATTTTCAAATTTTCATGAAAATTAGCATGAATCTGGTGGCGTCCTGATTTAAGTACTGTGTACTTGATATTGTGCTAAATAATAAACCTTAGATATCAAATTAAATGTAAATTATGAATGACAATGCTACACGTAAAATGATACTACAGTTGCTTAGGATCATTCAAAACTTATAAACATTCCATAGCATAATTATTCATAATACGAAATACTATTTCTATTAAGGTAAGAATTTGTTTTGCTGTTTTATTAGGTTTAAGTGTTGTAAAAACTGCCTTGCCGCGGGCCACAACATTGTCAACATTTAATCAAATATGTCAATAAAAATGAAAAACATTTGTTTGTTTAACTCCCCCAGTCAAGTAGCATACTGATTTGATTCTAAAGGCTCAGGAATATTATTTGTTATTGTAATAGTTAAATATTTAATTAACCCATTCAAGATATTCGAGTTGTTTGCACTTATTGTAAACAACAAAATCACATGGGTAGTGTTTTGTTTTGTTTGTTTTGGGTTTTACGTCACATCGACACAGTATAGGTCATATGGCGACGTTCCAGCTTTACTGGTGGAGGAAGACCTCAGGTGCCCTTCCGTGCATTATTTAAGGCACAAGCGGGCACCTGAGAAGAACCACCGACATGGGTAGTGTAAGTTACGTAGAGCAGTCACAATGGTCCACTGTCAGATAGTAAAAGCTTTGTAGGTGAAGGTCTGTCAATGGTGAAGCTCAATTTGGTATAACCAAATGCGAGTTTTGACCTGAATGTTGTTTTGTTCAGGTTTAACTTAATACGTCAAATAGCAAAAATGTAGAAATTTCATAAAAAAAAGATACCTTAAATATCATTAAATATCATTGAAGTTTTAAATCAAAATCATTTCAGGTAGTATACATGTCATTTCGCGCAATATTAATAATATGTGTGCTAAAATTAGTAAGTTTTTCTAAATTTACAATAATTATAATTGGCCAAAAAATATTAAAGTATTAATAAATATATTGTCCAGTTTTTTTGATATCCATTATTTACAGGAAGGAACTACAATTGTTCTATTCTAGCACTGCACATTAAATTATTGGAACGTAATTTCAAAATGTTGTTCTATTCTTATACATATATGTTATAACATGTTAAATAAGCAATTTATTTGCAACATGTTTATTATAAAAGATAATTTTAAAGTTTAATATCAATTTTGCAACATTGCGTGTAGAAAAATGCATTGGCTCAGAAAGCTACTACAACATAATTTTCCTTTTATTATATACTTTTCGTTTGAATTATAAATGATTTTCATTATACTAAACTTCTATAAGAAATTTCAGAAAATGAAATGTAGCTGTCAAGAAATAAATTTATGACCGACAGATGAATATTACGTAATTTTTGCAAAACCGGCCACGCCTTTTTTATAATTTTGGTTTTCGTTTCAAATGCTACGTTTATACGCAGCTAAGATCGGAACCAACGTCAAAAATAGTCCGGCACTTCCATATATGGTACCGTATTTTTCACTAACATAATACAGAATTTTCTATCCGTTGAAGCGTATTTCAAGTTTATCCTGTATTTTAGGGAGAAAATTTGTAGGTATATAATAAATGCTGTCATTGACATTTCTTATGTTTATATGTATTTCTTGCAGTCCTATTTATAGTTACGAATTATATGAATTAAAATTATAAGAAAATGAAAGAAGCATGCAGACGGTGTTGATATTGTGTGATAAAACTTTAAAGATCACTGGAAATCATCCGAGTAACCGAGTACTCGATCGGAAATTGACCGAGTACTCGAGTATTGATTTTGGTATTCGTTGCCATCCCTATAATTTAAACTGATTTATTGTCAGGGAGAGAATTTCAATTTATAATGTCAAAGTTCACGTGTAGTTACTTCCCTTAGATTTTCACGTTTCATCAAGAATATGTTTTTTAACTTATTTTTTTTTACAAATTAACAAAATACATTTTTTCTTAATCTCTGTTGAGGAGACCGGACCGAGTCATCGTCTTCTATTTTTGTTTTGGTTGGATTCTATTGGTAAATAAACCATAGTATGGTCCCCATACCTATTATAAGTTGCTAAGACAAAGGACAAACACGTATTACGATATGCTAAAAGCTTCAACACCATAAAATAAAGAAAATTGTGATGATTTTTGTTTGGAATACACTTCTAAGAGTCCAATTTAATTGTGTACATTTTATTCAATTTCATGCTATAGATTATAAAATTATATAATATATTTGATCCTGATCTTCTTAAATGTTCAGTTACACCAAATTTAACTAAATGTATACCATTGGGACATGATCGCATTTTAAAATAATCGCTCTATTTTAACATTATTTGCCCAATACGTTCTGGACAATTAAAAAAAAACGGGACTTATTCAAAATCAATAATTTATTTCAAAAAAGAATTTACCAATTTCCTGATTTAATTATACAATTTTATGACAAAAGTATATACTTGCTACAATGTAATATTATTAGTATGCATGACTATAATGTATTTTAATTATCAATCCTCCATTACAGAATTCTCGTTTTTGGACCTGAAGCAAATTTAAATTGAGACGTCTCCGTCTTCTTAGTAAAGTGTAGAGAGCATCTACATCCTCTTCCACCCCAACGTTATCTTCCTTAAACCACTGGAAATAAAAAAAAAAGTCAAACCATAAGCTTTAATTTAAATCCCAATTTTAAAGGGCCATTAAACCCTTTAAAATACTTTTGAAAAGAATCCCTTAAAAATCCCTTAAAAATAAAAAATGCTTTTAAATGAATCCATTTAAAAGGCCCCTTAAACCCGACACTTTCTTAAAATTTTAATCCATTTAAAGGCCAAATTTAAAACCCTTAAAACTCTCTCATTTTTCCCAAACCTTTTTTTTTTATTTTTAGAGCCTTTTCTACAAAATTTCTGTTACAGTTTTTAAAAATATCTCAATGGCCAAAATAGATTTTTCATTTTTTTTTGCTTCTTTTGCATTTGGGTTTTAAGTACAATGTCAGATAGTGAAAATCAATTTTTATATGAAAACAAAAATACCCCTGGGTTTTAAATATATAACTGAAAAACCCTTAAAATCAAAGTAAAATTTTTTAAGCCCTTCACAAATTTTACAAACATTTTCCCTTATTAAATTTATACACATTTTTTGTCCTGTTCAGAAGAAAAAAAAGCAAAATTCATTTCTGGGGGATTTAAATTTGGGTGTTGATTATACCAAAAATTGGGGATTTTATTTTATAGTTTCTTCAGATAAATTTTTCCAATTTTTTCCTCAAATCTGCCCTTAAAAATTTTCAAATTTTTCAAAAAGGGCTTTCAAACTTTTTGGTGACTTTCCCCCAAAAAAAACCAAAATTTTTTCAAACTTTGTTTTACTTTTGATAAAAAATTTAAATTTTAAAAGTATTTATGTTGCGCTAACTATAGTAAGTTTTTTCCTATAAAGGGGTCAAAATTCCCTAGCAGGTTTTGAATGTATAAATTTCGAGTGACCATTTGACTAAAGAAAGACCCCTAAATTAAAATCTAAATTAAATCGTCACTCAATAAAAAAAGAAAAAATTTTGGTGTAATAAAACCTTTCCAAAAATTTGTTAGGAAAAACAAAAACCGTTTTGTAGAACCCCCTGGGGCTAAAGTTTTAGGAACAGTAATTTTATATCCCAAAAATTTTACATGGGTTTCACAAAATAGATACGGGTTATTTCATTTAATAAGGCTGTAGATGAAAATTAACAATATAAAAAACTTTTTACAGGTAAAACCTTGAAATACATAAAATAAACCTGTCCTCAGGGTGTTAGCATCTTGTATTGTTTTAAAAAAATACAACATGCCCCCCCTTGGGAAAAACCCAGACATGCCTTTTAGCAAGTGGCTTTATCTGGGGGTTTACTTATTCTTTTAAAGTAAATAGTTGTTTTATTCATAGGGTGCCCTTTTTTTCCACAGGGGTTTTAAAAAACAGTTTTAAACTGTATTATAAGGAAGTCCTCGACATTTTTTGGGGGCAAAAAATTCAAGATTTTTGCTCATTACGGGAAAATGGGTTAAAAAATTTATTTTTATTTAATCAAATTTTGAATAGGGAGGGGTTTTTGTATATTGCAAAATAAATAAAACCCCCCTAGCTTTAATTAAGGAAAAATGTGTCAGATCCCTGAGGTATATTTTCCTTTTGTTTAAAAAAAACCTACGACAGAAGTGTGGTGGGTGTCGGGAAGGGGGAAACATATTGTTGTCGATGACTGAACATTTGGCATTGCTGGGGTATCCCCTCGTTTCCAAAACCCGATTGTAATATGAAAAAAAAGAAAAGAAAAAATGTTAACATTTAAATTCTATTTAAAATTCATAATACTGCATTTTTTGAAACACCAATTTTAAATGAAACCTGAAATTTTTTTTAAAGAAAATTATTGGGAAAATTGTGGAATTATATTTTTCAATTCCCACTGTAAAATAAACAAAACTTCTGAAAATTTTTACAATTTTTACATTTTAAATTATCTGAAACAAGACACCTTAGCACAAGATTTTTTAGTATTAATTTTTTCACAACTGTTTTGTCTAGGTTAAGGCCTGTCACTTTAAAATTTTCAAAAAAAGTTTAATGCATTGCAAGGGTTTATGTTTTGTACTCACGACTTATTCCTATCACAAACTTAGCCCTTATAAGTTTTAGGTCCTTATCACAGACTTAGCCCTTATCATAATTAATTAGTACGTTTTTTGTTTTATATAAAAAACCTTTTCACTTTTTAAAGGGTCATTTACATTTTGGGGCCTTTTAAGTATTCTTTTCCCTTGTCAAATTTAAAAGGTTTGTAAAGTATTAGTGTTATTCAAAGTTTTTAGGACCTATTCTTTTTTGTGGCTATTGCAGATTAAGGTCTATCTTTTAA
>NW_026866234.1:0-134330 GCF_026571515.1 Ruditapes philippinarum | reverse complement strand
ATTTAAGTTCTCTATCTCTCATTTCTCTATGCAGTCTTACAACAGACCTGGCAGAATTTAAAGTTCCCTATCTCTCATTTCTCTATGCAGTCTTACACCAGGCCTGGTAGAATTTAAGTTCCCTATCTCTCATTTCTCTATGCAGTCTTTAACCTAAGGCCTGGTAGAATTTAAGTTCCCTATCTCTCATTTCTCTATGCAGTCTTACACCCAGGCCTGGTAGAATTTAAGTTCCCTATCTCTCATTTTTCTATGCAGTCTTACACCCAGGCCTGGTAGAATTAAAGTTGCCTATCTCTAATTTCTCTATGCAAGTCTTACATCTAGACCTTGTAGAATTTAAGTTCCCTATCTCTCATTTCTCTATGCAGTCTTACACCCAGGCCTGGTAGAATTTAAGTTCCTTATCTCTCATTTCTCTATGCAGTCTAACACCTATACCTGGTAGAATTTAAGTTCCTTATTTCTCATTTCTCTATGCAGTCTAACACCTATACCTGGTAGAATTTAAGTTCCTTATTTCTCATTTCTCTATGCAAGTCTTACACCTAGACCTGGCAGAATTTAAGTTCCTTATCTCTCATTTCTCTATGCAGTCTTACACCTAGACCTGGTAGAATTAAATTTGCCTATCTCTCATTTCTCTATGTGTTCTAACACTCAGACCTGGCAGAATTTAAGTTCCCTATCTCTCATTTCTCTATGCAGTCTTACACCTATACCTGGCAGAATTTAAGTTCCTTATCTCTCATTTCTCTATGCAGTCTTACACCTATACCTGGCAGAATTTAAGTTCCCTATCTCTCATTTCTCTATGCAGTCTTACAACAGACCTGGCAGAATTTAAGTTCCTTATCTCTCATTTCTCTATGCAGTCTTACACCTAGACCTGGCAGAATTTAAGTTCCTTATCTCTCATTTCTCTATGCAGTCTTACACCTAGACCTGGTAGAATTTAAGTTCCTTATCTCTCATTTCTCTATGCAGTCTTACACCTAGACCTGGTAGAATTTAAGTTCCTTATCTCTCATTTCTCTATGCAGTCTTACACCCAGGCCTGGTAGAATTTAAGTTCCCTATCTCTCATTTCTCTATGCAGTCTTACACCTATACCTGGCAGAATTTAAGTTCCCTATCTCTCATTTCTCTATGCAGTCTTACACCTATACCTGGCAGAATTTAAGTTCCTTATCTCTCATTTCTCTATGCAGTTCTACATCCAGACCTGGCAGAATTTAAGTTTCTTATCTCTCATTTCTCTAAGCAGTCTTACACCCAGACCAGAATGTAAGTTAATAAGTTAAATCCCTTGATATATTTAAAAAATATGAACCAAAAGGGTAATAGTTTTGACAATAGACTTTATTTCTATATTTCCAAAGGTTTTGCAGTTTAATTATATTCCAAACATGAAAATTAGAGCCAAATTGCATAATAAGGTGGATAATAGGCAATATTTTAGAGTAGCAGTAAACCTTCTTTAAATGTGACTGCATATTACATAGCTGTATTTTCATGCTTTATATATATATATGTGTACAGTCCTTGAATATTTTTTGAGTCAATAATTGCTCACTACAAGAGCAATGACCATAGGGTGGGTCATAAATAAAATATAGGAATTGAAAAAAAGATAATCAAACTTTATAATATTAAAAATTCCGTTATTTTATCAAGTGTTACATATTACATCTAACATATTTATTTACACAAAAAATGGCAGTAAACATTTAATCCCAGTAGCAACACTAATCAAAATGTCTGATAAATCAAATAAATCATTAATTATAAGTAAACACTGGGAGCACTTGACATGTTACACTGGCATTTAGATAGCTCTTCAACATATAATATTTTAAGCTGCAGGAGAATTTAAGAAGATTCAAGAGCAGGCTTCAAGTCTGTTATAGATTATTTTAATACTGCACGTTTGTAACGTCATTTTTCATTGGATAATTGTGACGTTTATATAGTTTTATATAAACGGCTGCTGTCGATTCATGAAGAAATCTTAATTTTTTCTCTAAAAATGATGCTTGCTGTATTATAAATTCGTTATAAAGATTGTTGACAGGTTATATGGCCGTATATAAACGGCTGTTTGCAATATAACCCTCGCCTAACGGCTCGGGTTATATTTACAAAAGCCTTTTATATAGGGCCATATAACCTGTCAACGATCTTTATAACTAATAATATACATGCAGAATGAATTTGCTTTAATAATAATATATAATAACTAAAGCTAGTCAGAAGGACAACCTGATGGTGATTCTTAGTGCTTGATTGTAAAACAACAGCCTGTTCAAAAAGGGCCATAACTCTGTTGAAACCCAGTTAGAGTTGTGGGCTTTGAACAGTAACCTCCTGTTATGCTCTCAAATAAGTGTGTAAAGAGCTCATCCATTCCTTTCAGTAACTTTGAAGATAGCAACTTGCAAAGACATAACCTACGTGTTTAGCTTACGTGTTGGTGAAAATAATAGCTCTCCCAATTCTTTGAATAGTCAAGCTAAAAGTTCTTTAGAATAATAAAGCTGAGTCTTATATATTTATTTGACAATAATTAACTACGTCATACATAGAGGAAAACATATTACAACTTTTCAAAGCAGGTTTTACGTCACACAGTACATTTCAAATGATGACTTTCCAGCTTTATTGATGGAGGAAAACCTCAGTAGAACTACCAATGTTCTGTACGCTAGCTAGATAGCTTCCACACATGAATGAATCTAAAGGCCCTGTCAGGATTTAAACCTACAGCAGTAAGGAAGTCAACAACGTTAACTACTCAGCCACGGACACCTGATACTTAGTGACATTTCATCATCAGTATTTTTCTGACAGTGAAACCACTTGAACATTTGATTGTTCAAACACACTGTGATTAAAATCAGGCTTTACACAAGCGCCCTACGAGTGCCATGATGCTTTTTGATATATCTGATGTTAGGCCATCAGGAAGTCTGACAATTGAAATAGAAAAATAATTATTCACATTCTTTAAAAAAATTAATAATATGTTTAGTGTCTGTTTACAATTATTTATTGGTATCACATAAAAGAGTAACCCGAGTATTGAACTACATTAATTTTGTATATTCAAAAATGCATATTTGTAAACTAAGATCAAAATAGAACATTTAAAACTTATAAAATAATTTCTAGACATGTTATATTTCATATCATACTGAGCGGCCTTTTTATATATAAAACATTTTACTTCATTTCAATAAGATAAAAATCTTTATTATATTTTAATAGATCTTTGCATTCACTTAAATTTCTATAATTAATTTTCTTTTGATAGGAAGTGTATTTAAGTGGAATAAAAATCATGGGAGTTTATTTGGACTTGGGTATCAAAGATAATTCTATGTTATCTTAAGTCATGATTCAAGTCTATCTGTCTACAGGTTAAGTCTATTCAGTCATGTTGTTTATATCTTAATAATACTTCTTTGAAATCAATGTTACAAATTTATTTAAATATCAAGCATTGCAAGTGCATTGCTTTTTAGAAAATTTCTTACCATCAGCAGGGTTCGGTCATGTTGGAAAAGTTTTGTATAAGACAAACCACATGTTAATTCAATTAATTATTATTAATAAAATCAACTATTTCACTGCTTTTCAATTGATATTCCATGATGTTATTTAAAGGGACTGAACAGAGATATTTTGATATGATGAGACTGGATTTTTTTTTTTTAAGATTAATATTCCATTTGATGTTGGTCTGGATCAATAACATGTGTGCAAAATTTCAGTTCATTCACTCACTCCGTTTTCCTAAAATAATTATTTTAATTGTGAACAAGAGCTGTCAGAGGACAGCGACGCTAAACATTTCGAAAAAAGTTGTCACAAGGGTGTTTCATTGAGTATAATAATGCTTACCTATATGAATATATAAAATTATCCCAAAAAGGTACAAAGGCATATTATTAAGATGTTTTATCAAGTAAATCACTGCTTGATTATAATGAATGCATAGAATTGTCACAAAAAAAGGCACAAACCCTTCTGAATCAGTAGTTATGGAGATATCAGCTTATGCACAAAAATTTCACCAAAAATTTCTAAGTCGAAAAAGGGGCATGATTATGCAAAAAAGTGAATCAGAGTTATGGGACTTATGCCAATCATGTAAGATTATCACAGAGAGAACAAGTAAGTAAAGTTTCAATTCATTCCCTTCAGTAGTTTAATGGAGATACCATTTTACAGGCAAAAACTTAACCAAAACATTTTAAGTCAAAAAAGGAGCATAATTATGCAAAATACTGAATCAGAGTTATGGGACTTGTGCCAATCATGTTAGATAATCACAGAGAACAAGTGTGTGAAGTTTAAATCCATTCCCAAGATACCAGCTAACAGGTAAAAACTTAACCACAGGCATGCCAAAGCGGACAAATGGGTGACTGCAATAACTTGAATACTCTGCAAATAGACAAGCTAAAAATTAAAAAGCCTTGCCATACCTTCACACAATTTTAGGATAAGAATAGCTCAAAAATATGATTTTCAATTCATTTCTAAGTATTTTTGTTATCATCTTCTACATATATATCTGTTTGAAGTGCCCCAGCTGATCTTTTGGATCATAGTGGAGATCCTTAAATCAGCTTTCACCTGCTGAAACTGCTGAAAGATGTGCAGGCTGAACTGGCTCTACATAATGGTTACAAAGGTGAAACACTTTCACTTCCAACAGGTAATTAAGGGTTAAAATAACTATTATAAGAGATCGACAATTGTGTTTATAACTTATTTATATAATATAAGTGGCCTTATAACATGGACCTAGTAAGTTGAAGGATATGGGCGTTTTCCTTTGTATGGTATTCATATGTTGTCAAATTTGAATTTAATGAGTACAGCACTAATGTAATTAATTTTGAAATAAAGATGCATGTGAAAACTTCAGAATATGTTAGAAATACACAAGTTAATCCTGTGCAATGACCTCAACCTGTGCAATGACCTCAACCTGTAACATAATAGCAATGGTTTCTGCACACTTATAGTGGTCATGTGTACCAATAAATGATAAAATAAAATCATACATGCAGTTATGGATGATAAACTGCACTTAGGAATATACTATAGTACATGAAATACATAAGTTCAAGCCCCTCCTATGACCTTGACCTTTAATCAGGAGAACAGGGGGACACAACACATTGTCTACTAATATTATGGTTGTATGTACCAATTTATTTTGAATCCCATCATGCATGTAGACGTTATTAATCGAACACAGACCCAAATTGAACTTAAGAAAATATGAGAAATCAGCTTAGTTCAATTCTCTAATGTGACCTTGACCTTTTGACCTAGAGACCTGAGTCTTGCATGTGTTACAATAATGTCTACTATGGTGGTCATGTGTATCTCATTTAGTATTTATCATATTTTCTGATATTAATTTCATCTCAAGTATGGAGATGAAATCATTTTGAATCCTATCCTTAAGAGCCCGGGCACACCAGAGATGTAGCAGTCCTGGCCACAGAGAAGTTGAGTTCACATTTATACAATCTAGCATAATTAATTTTCATACAATTTACAAGGGTAAAGCATAGATTTTCAAAAATTGGGTAAGTTAAATTTTAAACTAGAAATGTGTCCATAGGACACAGGTGCCCCCACCACGCCACTGTTCTGTCAATCTTTTTTACTAAGTCAAGGGAAATAACTCTACAAATACTGGATAAATCCACAAGCGAAACCCCAGGTGCAAATCTAAATATGCTGAGCAACCTGCCCATAAGGTTTAATGACTCTATGTCAAATCCATTTTGAGAAACTTGCAACACAAGTTGAAAATTGCAAAAAAATTCTAAGTCAAGGGCAATAGCTCTAAAAATACTAAATAAATCCAGACAAAAATACCTGGTGCACAACATTACATGCTGATCAATATTCCTGTGAAGTTTCATGACTCTAGGTCAAATACTTTTTGAGTTACATGCGACATTGCAAAATTTTACTAATTCAAGGGCAATAACTCTGAAAATACTAAAAATGTCCAGACGAAAATACCAAGGTGCACAAGTAAACATGCTGATCAACATCCCTGTAAAGTTTCATGACTCTAGGTCAAATACTTTTTGAGTTACGTGCGACACAAGTTGAAAATTGCAAAATTTTACTAAGTCAAGGGCAATAACTCTGAAAATACTTAAAATATCCAGACGAAAATACCCAGGTGCACAACTTCACATGCTGATTAACATTCCTGTAAAGTTTCATGACAATAGGTCAAATACTTTTAGAGTTACATGCGACACAAAAGTGAACAGACGGACGGAAGGACGAACGGACGGACGGACGGACAAGGGTAAATCTAAATGGGGGCACAAAAACAATTAAATATATATTATAAACGTAAAAAATCATCCGAATTTAAGTTGATGGGAAATAAAAAAGTATCACTATTAAATAATTCCATACCACACATATTACCTGTCCTGAGGAAAGCTTGATGGGCAATTTTAAGTCCATATTTAAAAACCATAGTAAAAACAACGCCATAATTTACCGGTAGCTCAAGAAATTTTATTTTGAGTCTTGTATTTTTTCCTTTAAATCCAAACACAACAAGAAAAACCACTTACAAAAAGCACATTTGTGAAAAAATGATTCATCTCCTTCTCTGTACAACGAATAAGAACATCTCCATTTCAAAATAACTTTTTATTAAAGATCTGTGGCTTATAATCAATTAATACTGGATTACACAGTATTTTACTCCTAGTTTAAACACTTCAAAGTCAAAATTTACCAATTTGCTCAAAAAACGCACACACTCAAATTTCAATTAGAAAACTAAACCACACATAAAAGATATGTTTTATCATTTTATATAATTCTTTACAAATAAAGATACAGTATGGTGATCAAATATCAAATAAATACTGGCATTGTCATACGATAAGTGATCTGACACCCCTCACGTCAAATATTTTAATAAAAAGCTCAAGGTAAACGCTCTGATTTAATAAAGATACTTAAATGAAAATTACCAAAAGTGATTGATGGTACACATCGATACATTAATTACAGACTGGTGACCCAACGGAAAATGTTTTAGTCTGGTTCTCTGATTGTCAATTTTCTAATTCAAAATAGAAAATAGATAAAATTCAATTTAAAAAGTTTTGAGCGCTTGCTTCACAATGCTTGAAAAGCTGAGATTTTATTAATGTAAAGTTAATTTTTTAAACTTTTTAATAAATGCTATATTACAGTACAGACCTCTGAATAATAAGTCCAGCAAATCATCTTCTGTCGTCACGGAAATGATGAAATAATTTACTCCTAGCTATGAAACTCATTATCTTATTTAAAAAAAATTAATGTCAAAAATACTGTATATTAATATTCCAGAGACAGTTTTGTTTTATGGTATTAGGTAATCTCATATTATTAAATGTACTTTTATTATTCTTCTTACTCACTCCCAATATCATGAACCTGCTGTATTTTAATATATTTTATGTTTATATAAATACAATACAGAAGTAATATTTCACTTGAACCCATTTAAAATCACAATAATATTATATTAGTTAAAACACCTTTATTTACTTAAACAAAAATTTTGTTTTTATTTGAGATATTGCAATTATGTAAATAGTTTTGCCAAGATTAATAAAATCTTGTTTAATCATTGACCAAATAAAATATTGTTATCAAAATCAAGAATAGAGAGAAATAATACACCACATGCTTATATCTTTTAAATTGTGTATTTTTTCCTCTCAATTTTTATAATTATCAAATATTCAGCAATATATATGAAAATATTTCTTAAACCTTAGATTAAACCAACGACCACTGCCCTGTCTTTGATTAATTAATTTGATTAATCTAGTGAGTGACAATGACGGGGCCCCGGTCTTGTATTAATGAAATGACTATTGTTCTTGTCTTAGATTTTAAACCAATAACCATTGTTCTTATCTTATATTAAAGGAATGACAATTGTTCTTGTCTTATATAAAAGGAATGACCATTGTTCTTGTCTTAGATGCAACCAATAACAATTATTCTTGTCTTATATTAAAGGTTGTCTTAGATTCAACCAACAACCATTGTTCTTATCATTTATTAAAGGAATGACCATTGTTCTTGTCTTATATTAAAGGAATGACCATTGTTCTTGTCTTAGATTGAACCAATACCCTTTGTTTTTGTCTTATATTAAAGAAATGACCACTGTTTTTGTCTTAGATTCAACCAATAACCATTGTTCTTGTCTTATATTAAAGGAATAACCATTGTTCTTGTCTTATATTAAAGGAATGACCATTGTTCTTGTCTTATATTAAAGGAATGACCATTGTTCTTGTCTTAGATTGAACCAATACCCTTTGTTTTTGTCTTATATTAAAGAAATGACCACTGTTTTTGTCTTAGATTGAACCAATAACCATTGTCCTTGTCTTATATTAAAGGAATGATCATTGTTCTTGTCTTAGATTGAACCAATACCCTTTGTTTTTGTCTTATATTAAAGAAATGACCACTGTTTTTGTCTTAGATTCAACCAATAACCATTGTTCTTGTCTTATATTAAAGGAATAACCATTGTTCTTGTCTTATATTAAAGGAATGACCATTGTTCTTGTTCTATATTAAATTCTTGTCTCAATTATTAAAGGAATGTCCATTGTCCTTTTCTAATATTAAAGGAATGACCATTGTTCTTGTTTTATATTAATTTTTTGTCTTATATTAAAGGAATGACCATTGTTTTTGTCTTAGATTAAACCAATGACCTTTGTTCTGATTAAGATTTGTCATTGTCTTCTTTCAAAGGAAATGTTCTTGTCTTACATTCAACCAATCACAATGATTGTCTTTGTCTTATATGACCGTTGTTTTCAATGTAAAGATTAAAACAATGATAAAAGTTCTTGTCTTACATTTAACACTAAGTCTTGTCTTATTTTCAACCAATGACCATTGTCAAAAAAATGTCTTACATTAAACCAATGACATTTGACAATGAAATATAATACCAAAGACAAATAGTTCTTGTCTTAGCTTAAATTAATGAGCATTGTTTTTACCTAAGACAAAACAAATGACCGTAGTTCTTTAAAATTTTCATCAGGTCATATAATATTGACCCCTTGTCCAGTGAAAATAGAATATCCACTAACTATTAGCCATCTCTTAAATTACACTTAGTACTCATTTCTTGTCATAGGTCATAGCTAGTCATAGACTGTAGGACAGGTCTAATCATGTTTCAGATTAAAGCTTTTAAACAGAAGAACTTTTTCACCTATCAGGTAATAAATATTGATTTCAAGTATGGACCTCTTAAAACTATGAATATTTATATTTTATGATATCTTAAACACTGTAGGCAGTCATCTCAAATACCCTCTTTATCTTATAATCCAAATAGAAATGATCCTATTTTTGAAAGTATAATAAATAAATATATTACTATCAAACAAAATTAGAATGGTTCAAAATATGAACACAAAATCAAGAATATTTATCAAGACGCTTTGCACATCATTATGTTGATCTTTTTGGGGGTAAGGAAACAATAAAATTAATGCACTTTACAATTTAACTGCTTATGAACGCTTGTCTGTTAAGGGCTACCAATTTTGACAAAAAAAATCAAAATTTAAAAGGGGCATAACTCCAAAATTATAGCTTTCAGCATTATGCCTTTGTATAACAAACTGCACTTTGTCATCTTGATAACTTTTAAAATGATTGAATTATGGGCTATGTTAAAGTTGCTTCATTTTTTTTTACACAACAACAACTCAGTAATCAAAATAGCTAATTTTTTTTTTTTTAAATTAAATTTCTGAAATACTTTTCTTCAAGTTACTCCCCAGACAAGAGGGTGATAGACAGATGGACAGAAGGACAGACAAGACAGGGACAACATATTATATGCTCTCTTTCTTGGAGAGCATTAAAATCAGACCAGTTCAAATAATTTATCTTACAATAAAATAAATCCATATAATTCAAAAGGAATTTAACTGATAAGCAGCAGAAGTTGTTTATCACCTGGGGGATGGTCATATATTACAACACAAACTAAACTACTAGGGAAATATGTCACATCATAGGTAAGGATATAAACCAAAGGATTACAGCTGAGGATTTATATCAAATTTGATACAACAATTTCCGCGTGTTTGCTTTAAAAACAGCTAGTTCTTTTCTGTCAATTTGTATAACTTTATGTTAATTATTAACCTTGGAAATTCCGACCTCATGGGTGGATCCAAAAAGAGGGAGAGTGGGTTTTAAAGGGGTCATAATTGACCCTGCCTGGAATTTAGCTAGTAATTGTGGAACCTCTCTCCGGTTTTGATATCAACTAATGTTATTTTAACAAAAAATATCACTCAAAAACTAATTAAAAACCAGCATAAATTTGACTCTTGGAAACTAGTAAAATGTCAACCCTCCTTATGAAATATGGATAACCCCTTGTTGAAATTATTGAGACCCCTATGTAAGAGAATCCTGGATCAGCGCCTGAACTTTAAAACTAATACCTGACATATATATATGTATACATCTTACACAGATCATCAAAAAGTTTTATTTCATACTGAAATAGATAAGGGGATTTCATACAGAAGTATGTTTGACAGAACATCAAAGCAACAAGATTAAATAAGTAGTTGTGAATGAATTGTGTGTATAACTTATAGCGTTTGCTGTCAAACCAATATATAAACATCTATAAATATAGAAACACTTAAACCAAAATCTTGTCCCACTAAAAACTAGTATTAAAGAATATTATAGTATAAACACCTCCAGTAAAACAAGTATAAAACAAGTTCCGGTAAAACCAGTTTAAAAGAATTTTTGGTAAACTAGTATAAAACAATATTATACTTTATACTAAACACCTTCAGTAAAACTAGTATAAAAAAATGTTCTGGTAAACTAGTATAAAATAATATTACAGTACACATCTCCAGTAAAACTAGTATAAAAGAATTTCTGGTAAAATTAGTATAAAAGAATTTCTGGTAAACTAGTATAAAATAATATTACAGTACACACCTCCAGTAAAACTAGTATAAAAGAATTTCTGGTAAACTAGTATAAAATAATATTACAGTACACACCTCCAGTAAAACTAGTATAAAACAATTTCTGGTAAAGCTAGTATAAAAGAATTTCTTGCTAAACAAGTACTAATTTAAAACAATATTACAGTAAAATGGGGCTCTTAGGTAATACTACATGTAGTATAAAACAATTTCCAGTAAAACTTGTATAAAAGGATTTCTGGTAACTACACACCTCCTTTTAAACTAGTATGAAACAACTTTCGTTAACAATTTCCAGTAAAACTAGAATGAAACAATATATCACACTTCCTGTAAAATATAGACTCCTCCAAAACAAATGTTGATGCGATTTTTTTTTTCACAATTTTCTCTGAAAAGTTTTAGCTGTCAAGAAATTAAAACGTTTGTTAATTGTGTTGTTTTGAATTTTAAACAAAACTTTGGTAAATTGTTTTTAGTTTTGAATATTTTAACAGTATATCAACTATTTAACATGCTTATCTTAAGAGGAAAACACAACTTCAATTAAATTCTTAAATTGATAAAAAAATCATTAAAAAAAAATCTAATTACTTGCATTATTTAAACTTTAATCAAAATCTTTCTATGAATAACTTTACATTATAAAACAAGCCTGGGGTCAGTAAATAATTCTCACAGTCTTAAAAGCTTTAGGATACTAAAAAAAAAGCCAACTTAAATCAAATTTGTTGAAAAATTAGTCCAGCTTATACATTCCAAACCTTTATAAAAGTTGCTACCCTTAATGTTACACAGATACAAGAAAATCGTCTTTCTTAATCAATGAAGATGTACTCCAATACAGAAAATTTATACACTTGAAACAGATTATTTTGTCACTTTATTAGAGAATTCCGCCTATAAATTAAAATCACCTCATTATAGTCCTGAGCCTCTGTCCATGCAAGGTATCTTAAACCTATGATATCAATACCACAATCAAGTACAAATACATTGTAAATATGTAAATGAGACCCATTCATTGCAGCTTATCAAAATTGTTTTCTATATTTAAACTTTGTTGCTGTATTTTGAGAATTTTTTTTTATCTAACTGTGAAAGGATGGGAGATATTAACTAAATGTTTCTAAACCTTAGCACAAGAATATAGTAACAGGTCAATCATGATTCTGAATATTTCAAGTATATAGCAGCCATTTAAATGTTTGAAGGAAAAAAAACATGAAAGAAAAATGATGATTTTTTTTATCTGGTTAGGTTTTAACTACATCACACCAACACCAAATACTGTGAGTATTGGTCAAATGTCGACTTTTGAGCTTTACTAGTTGAGGTAAACCTCCGGTACCCTGACATGCCTTACTTCAGGCAAAACCGGTCAGTAGGACCAATGACATTGTGTAAGCTACCTGGAAGGCTTCCTCAAATAAAATTCCAGAGTCCCTGGCAGGATTTGAACCTACAGCAGTGAGGGGCGCAAGTGGTTTGAAGACAATGACCTTAACAAAGTCAATCAATAACTTGAAAGCTACAGAATGCATAACAATGTTATATGGTAGATGTTAGACTGCACGCTGGGCGATATAGAAAGTTACAGTCTCATGGTGCCACATTAAAGAAAATAAAATGACCTAGATTATAGATAACCTTATATTATGCAGTTCTATGACTTTTTAGCCAACAAGACTCCAGTTCATATAGAGGCATGACAATAACTTTTTAAATAATATATTGACATGAATATTTTCTTTTTTATAACAGTTACTGCTCTCTTGCTTGTCAATCTTGCTTGTCAATCTTGTAACAAATTAACTGGCCTGTTGCCTAATTTATGAGTAAAATTTTATGTATGAGAAAAAGGAGTTCCACTGAGGTTAGCCTTAGAATATAAAATTTGATTTTATATTCAATGATCAACTGGGGCATTTAAAACAGAGAAGATCATTATGCAAAAGATAATAAAGAAAATACATATGTAATATACTCAGAAAAATGTTGAAAATTAACTGTATTTTTGTGTAATTCTTTGCCCCATTTCAGATAAAGGACATTTTAAATGCTTAATTTTTATTTATTGGTCATTTTTTAAAATAAAATCAATAATTCTGGTGAATGATCTGAAAAAAAGCACACAATTTATTTGTCAAGACCAACATCACATATTAATACCCAAACATGTAAATATCATCAGCCAATTACTTTATTCAAAATGATTAAGTAAACACATAAGACTAGTTATCTATTAGGATGCTAGCCTGTGGATTCAAACCCAGTCTGATTGCATGGGAAGCCATTGTTAAGCAAGAAACTTAATAAAACTCTTACGGGAGTCAGACTAAGTGCTTAAAGTCTTGACTACAAAATCATTGCCCCTCATGATGTTCGAATCTTGTAAGGGACTTTGAATTCTTTTATGTGTGAAAGCTATCCACCTGAGGTCTACCTCAACCAGTAAAGCTGGAAAGTTGCTGTTACTAATGACCTAATTATTACTGTCTTGGTTCTATGTTATATCCAACCAACAAAAATAAAACTTATAGTCATTGTATGCTTGTCAGTACTTGTTGGTTCCAGGAACAGATTCAGGAGCATTTCTATAACCTTATATATTCCTACACAATCAAAACTGAAATTCATTCTGTAATGTTTTTTTTTCCATCCTAAATGAATATAAATCGTAAATGATAAATTAATACAGGGACATTACAAATGTCTTTTTCTTTGATAATTTTATACCAAAGTGCTATATTATGTATGAAACATCAAACGTTCAACTACAACAAGTTCAACATTTTATTTACCCACTTCACTAAATAGAGTAGCTTTGTTAGAATACAATGGACGTGACGTCAAATCAACAACGTTGCAGCCATATGATAATGATGGCAAAATAAAACGTAATGTTAATGATATATGATCAGGCCTCGACATTAGCGGTGGTCCGTTGGTCCGAGACCACCCGATTTTGGCAAGGACCACCTAATTTTAAAAGACACTGGTCCGTCGGACCAGTTGAATTATCTGGTTGGTGCAAGGCTCATTTGAGTATAGTTAAATTTTACGTTGGTATTATTATTTTTTTTATCCTTTAGTTATTTCTTTGTTTTTAAAGACAAGAATTAGATAATTTAATAGCTTTGTTAAAAATGTTAATCTATAAAAGATAATTGATCATGATTATAAGAGTTAGACGTACCATGTATCAGCAATGAGTATTTGAATAACAGTAAGAAAATAAGGCAGACACAAAATTAATTGTTTCACTATTCCCTATCTTAAGTTGAGGGAGTAGTCGTTTCAATATAAAAATAACATAAATACGAACCCTATTATGTGTTTTTGAACGAGATAAAAAAAACCAAGATAACTTTACTTTACTGACTTGCTCTCCTACATTTCTAATTAGATGAAAAAATATATATTTAAGTGATCTGTTTTCTTTACTGTAAAAGGTAATTATACATCTTTGTCATCAATTCAAAGCATTTTTTCTAAATCTGCAGTCAAAGAGTCAAAATTCAAAAACAATAAAATAATAATATGGTTATAATAACTGACCACCTGACTTCCGGAAGGACCACCTAAATTTCAAATCTAGTGGTCCGGTTTACCACCTGCTAAACAAGAGCTGTCGGTAGGACAGCAACGCTCGACTATTCTTAGTGCTTGATAGTAAAAAAAATGCTTGATAGAGTTACCTCCTCCTGTTTACAGGTTGGGGTCATGATGGTGAACAAGTGTGCAAAGTTTCAAAGCCATATGTCAATGGACTTTGAAAATATTTGAACTATTACAAAAACTTTAACGTAAATTCTAAGTCGAAAAAGGGGCATAATTCTGTCAAAATGCTTGATAGAGTTACCTCCTCCTGTTTCCAGGTTGGGGTCATGATGGTGAACAAGTGTGTAAAGTTTCAAAGCCATATGTCAATGGACTTTGAAAATATTTGAACTATTACAAAAACTTTAACGTAAATTCTAAGTCGAAAAAGGGGCATAATTCTGTCAAAATGCTTGATAGAGTTACCTCCTCCTGTCTACAGGTTGGGGTCATGATGGTGAACAAGTGTGCAAAGTTTCAAAGCCATATGTCTATGGACTTTGAAAATATTTGAACTATTACAAAAACTTTAACATAAGTGGTTAAGCCGACGCCGACGCTCGGGTGACTGCAATAGCTCTACTTATTCTTATCGAATAGTCGAGCTAAAAAGTTAGTGTCGAGGCCTGATGATATAGGCATATAATTATTGTAAAAAGTATAAAAACATGTCACTCTTACAGATATTTAATACACAAGTTCCCTATTGTTTTGTTTTTTTCTGTATGTTGTATTGGTTACTTTTTCAAAATACATTGACGGCAGTTTTTTTAAATACTCAATGTAAACCAGCTTATACACTTTTTTATATTTTACCAAGATCAATAATTTATTTATACATTAATTTCAAAATCTAATAAAAATTTAAACTTTTGATACTAAAATTAAATTCATGCAGTGTTTTTTGTAATTATATATCATGTACTCAAATATCAATATTTTAACTTTTTAAATACTAATTTGTGGTAATTTTTGTATTTATATTGTAGCTCAAATATCAATTAATTATTTCTACTTTATAAATTCAAATTCATGGTGTTTTATATATTATATGATTATATTACTAAAATATCAATTATTCTATTTTTTTAAATTAATTCCCAATGTTTTATACTTATATACCGGCGTAATCTCTTAATTTCCAACTCCAAAATTACCGGTAATATTATTATATATATTAAGAACTGAAGATTTCAAAAATAAAAAACTCACATACTATACCTTTCATAAATTGACAAAAATCCAATTAAACATTAACTTTGACTTCATACTGTCCAACACATAAAAACAGCATTTATATTTTTATTGATGAATATTTTTTTCCCCCAGATCCCTGACAGATGTCATATCTTGGCACACGTTTAAAGAATCCTAGAAACCCGTGAAATTTAACCTCGACACTGGGTTAAAGATGGGCCTATCGAAACATGTGAACATGTACCCCCATTGTTACTCGGATATCACAATTTTGTTTAATTCCATTTGTTATACTGTAACTAAACTAGGATATACTGTTGATAAATCATTGATAAATCATACCTTACTACTCTAATGTTTAATAAAATAATCTGTATTAATTCATGCTATTGTATCACTAAAGAATTAGACACCTTATTTAAATAAAAGACATTCAGTATTATGATATGTGTATTAAAGCGTAACAATGTGTTTGTGTTTTAGAAACTATCACTGCATATAATCTCATGTATTAATTTATTTATATAATCTTTTCTGTATATTTTAATTTTTCTTTTCAAAATGAAACAACAGTAAATATTTTAAGCTATGTTAAGTTAAATTGATAAAAAAAAAGACCAACTTAACATTAAAGACCATTGTGCCCTCAAAGGAAATGATTCTATTCTAAATTTATATTGAAGGGACTCCACTAAGATATTCTGACGACAATGGAAATGTTTTCCAAGAATCGTATATTATTGGATGTGATACTACACCAATAACTTGTGCGCATAATGTCAGAGCGTTTGCTAAATTAATTTTTCCGGATCAATCATTTTAATTACAAAATATTACTCAAAAATTAAAAATGATTTAAATGCTTTTCAAATCGAGCTAAGAATTGCACAATGATCATCTTTCAATTTAATTTTGAGTATAATATTTCTTCATCACCTTTTGCATATTTTTCTAGTGCTACAGTTTATCTGTCTTATAAGAATTTTAAATTTGTTTTTAGGTCGAGCTCCTTTAAATGACCAAAGTCGCTGTCTGTGATGGTGTACAAAGGCATGCAAAGTTATAGGAAACAACTCTCTTATTACAAAACCAGTACTGTTGAAGTTTATTTATTTTGGAACCGTTGTAAACATAATATGGATCAGTGCACTTCAGAAAAGGTAAGTCATGATTGTATGTATGGATAGTATTGTAATACTTATTGGGCATACTACATGTACTTGCAGTGAGACATTGTAGTGTAGTGGTAATAAGCGCGCTTGTCTATCAACTATTCTGGTGCCGGTTCAAATCCCAGCGTTTCCATTATTTTTAATAGTATATTCTTTTTTCAATGCATGGGTAATAACTTCTCAAATGTGGGTCATGAATAAACAAACTTACGTTCAACATTTTACGGAAACCATTACTGTCTCGAAAAGAGGAATAAAATAGCATAGTAAGAGTATAAAAGTAAAACTTATTTTAAAAATAATTTCAGCAAAATACGAGTCCTACAAGTGACATAATGGCTTACAACGAAAATTATATATTTATTGCGAGCATGCGAGTCCTGAGCTTTTTGGTTGAAGTGGATGTCATGGCGCTAATAGAGGGACTACATCACACTTTTTGTACTTGATTTATTTAGAAACTTGTTATCGCAAAAGTGTTAAAAGGTGCATTGTCTATAACCACGAATGTGTGTGCTGGAAGATAAGGCGTTAGCTTTTAATTAAGCCATTTGATGACAACCTCGCCATTCATTTCTCTGTGGTATTCACCTATTGAGGTACTTGCTAGGCACTGAAGACGAAAAACGCCAGCGCGATTGAGAGTGCCACAAAGGTTGAAGGCATTGTTTGAATAAATGTTGAAATGATTCGTAACTAATTATATTTGCTGTAGAATTCTCGTGAATAAAAACATAGAAAATATATAATAATATATACATGTAAATAAAATAAAAAGTAAAAAAAAAATCAAATAAAATACAAAAGGTATTAGCCCCTTATAGGATTTGAACTCACGACCTTCTGCATGCAAAACAAGTACCATAACCACTACACTATCAGGCCAGATTATATTCAATCACCTGTTTTCCTGGTAATGCGTTTTCCTATATGGCTTTTTTCCTGCCACCCTTATGTACTTTTAAATATAACATTTACCATTCTCGATCATATTTGAATCGACAATAATTATATACCTGAGAAAATGATATACATGTATATAAATTGTAACAGACTTAGTTATGCAATCAATAACAATTTTACTTAATACCTGTAACCAATTAATAATCTATTATCATTGGCAGATTAGGATTACAAGCTAATACAGACTTTAATCCCTATGCATGAAAATCTGTACACTTTACATAATAAATTTTATGCCTCAAGACCGCAGTTATGTCTGATACCTATTATGCCAGCTGCTACACAGTAAATAGTTTTTTAAATTGTAGAACTCAACAGAGGTCAAAAAAGGACAATAATATAAAGTTTGATATTCTTGCATCCCTAGATCAACTAAAGCATTAAGCAAAGCATTGTTGAATCAGTCAAGTGACAGACTGCCTGAGTCTCAACTGTCCTAAAAAATATTACGCCTGGCCCAAGGATCAAACCAGCCACCCCTGGATTAAAAATCCAATGCTCTACCTATTGTGCTAAGGGGGCAGACCATTATAATATCAAATAACTGTCAAGACCCATTAAACTGTAGCATGGAGTGAAGGTCTTTAGTACCAAAAACGTGTGCTAAATTTCAGATAATTCACTCACTTCCTTTTTTTCCAGAATAATTATTTCTATTGTGCAAAAAGACTGCAAAATAAAAAGTGTTTCAACACTTCTAACTCAAATAAAGCTAAGAATTTTATCTGATGTTATTTCAATTTTATTCCCAAGATATTTCTTTATTATTTAATTCAGAGTTTATTTCTTTACTATCATTTCCATACTTTTCCTCTTTAAGAACCTCAATTGGTCTATGTATTTAGACTTTCAAACTTTATGCTTTTTAATAATCCTTTTTTTAACTCAGTGGAGCTTCTTTAAGTCTTTCTAAAAGAGCAGGCCTCAACAGTTATCAAATTATCTTGACATTTTAAAAATCATTCTGGTCTCTTACAATTATACATGTATGAGGGCAAGTACATTTCAAGAACCCAGTACATATGTCATGTCACCCCAACTTTTAATTGTCACAAATTCAGAAATACTAAGTTCAACTGTCAGAGTGTCTAAATATAGTCTGTAGCAATTAAAAGTCAATTAAGGTAGTTACCACTATCTTCAAATTGGTTTTCTAATTAAAAACTACATAATAAAGGATTGAAATGTAACAAATCTTTAAACAAGAGCAAGTGAGGTATTATTTTTGTCTAATTTTTTGCATAAGTGATATTTGATAGGAGTATTTTACCAATCTTACAGATTGCTTTTGTAGTTGCTTATAATTATAGTTCTTTGTTTACAGTATAATCAGGAGGTATAATGATTTTTGTGGCGACAAAAGAAAACAATGTGAAGTATTCCACCATGTTTCTATATAAATCAATACTATATTATAAATAAAGGCATTTAAATCAGCAAATTAACATTACAAACAGGAAGATGATCTAATTTAAAGTCATTTAAATCTATTGTTATCACTGTCATTTATTGATCATTCACCGTCTACCTTAACACTCAGGTTAAAAGTAAAATTGAAAACATTCATTCTTAGAGCAGTGAAAATAGCACCTAGCTAATTAAATAAACTGCGTACTAACACACATATATAAATATATATGAGCCGCGTCACGACAAAACCAACATAATGGGTTTGCGACCAGCATGGATCCAGACCAGCCTGTGCATCCGCGCAGTCTGATCAGGATCCATGCTGTTCGCTATCAGTTTCTCTACTTGTAATAGAGTTCAAAGCGAACAGCATGTATCCTGATCAGTCTGCGCGGATGCGCAGGCTGGTCTGGATCCATGCTCGTTGCAAACGCATTACGTTGGTTTTGTCGTGATGCGGCTCATATGTAAAAGTACTCCCTCAATTATGACCTTATTTTGCCAACTTTATTTTGTATACCATTTTTTTCACTATTCAACATTCAAGTAGCATCTATTATATAAGATAAAGAAAATCAGTAATGTTTATTATTTGGTTTCCATGTTATTATTTCAGCCAAAAGATAAATATGCACATAATTTAAGTTTAACATAATTTTATTTGGTTTATACAGAATTTATTTGAGTTTGAGATTGTGTGAGAAGCTTTAAGCTTATAGACACACTTTCGAATCCATTCCTGGAACCAACCTGTACTGAGCAATGAGTGTCAAGTTTCTTGCTCAAGGAAACTAGGACTTGCCCCTGATGGGGTTCGAACCCATGCAGGTAGCGATCATTAGATTACTAGTCTGACGTATTAACCACTCGGCCCTGCTGCCACAAAAACATAATATTATATTTAATACTTCTTTATTTCATAAAAGATCTATAATATTATGCTGAATTTTTTTCAACTTCCTTTTTTTTAACTGTTCACATTATTAATTAACGGGATATCAAAACGAAAATTAGAGTAAAGTCAGATTGCAGGGATTGGCACACCATACTAATGGTGTAGTGGTGTTGGCAGTTTACCCTCCAGTTCACGGCTGTAAGCCACATTGAAATTACCAGAGCACAGTTCAGCCGGGCCATCAGTTAACCAGTACTATTTGCCTTCACTTTTTCAGGGAACTGTTACATTCTGAACATGATAGAGCAGAGATACAGTTTGAATGACCGGAGAAATGTTTTCATGATTTAAAACCCAAGGAAAGTGACCTGCACCGTCTGGGAATCGAACCCAAGTCAACCAATTCACAGTCCAACACTCTACCTATTGAGCTAAGCAGATGGTCTCACACACTGTATTGGTAGCAATTGATTGAACCCATGCAGTCAGGGACAAGCCATTTTCTTCTTTGATCACAAAACTTTACCTTTATTTCTCAGTACATGTTGGTTCCAGCAACAGATTCTAGAGTGTCTTGTTATGCTAAAATGGTGCCAATTTCTTATATTTAATCATTATTATGATATAAAGCTTATGTGTTATAAACTAAATTAAATTGACTGAATTCTGTTAGTGAAAAAATCATCTGATAATTTGAAGAAATCTTTAATTATCTAGTTTTTAATAGTTAAAAGGTTGTTTTTTTAACCTAATATTAAAGTAATTAAATCTTCTTTTTTTTGAATTCATATCAATATTTATAGTTATTAGATAAAAGATAATTTATGCAAATAGAGTATTGATTACCTGTATAAAAAAACCTTACTTAAAGATAGGCATTAATATTGTCATGATCTATATGTATTCAATACAATTTTTTATCATCAGAAGTCCAGCTACAAATAGTTATATATAGCATGTACATTGTAAGGGCATCACTCCATGCTATTTTATATGTACTGCTTAATAAAGTGAACAGTTTGGATACATAACCAAGTAATATTTGGTATGTTCCAATAAACTCTTGACACATAAGTTCTTACTAATATTGTATGTACATCAGTATTTTTCTGCAATCAAGAATAAAATAAATTATCTTTAATGCCAGTGACAGGACTCTATCAATTACATGATGTTATTCTGACTATGATCCACACACACACACTCTAACAACACTACTCTAAATGGTGTAGTCGAACCAACACTCACACTAAATGATGTAGTCTAACCAACACTCACACTAAATGATGTAGTCTAACCAATTCTCACTCTAAATGATGTAGTCTAACCAACACTCACACTAAATGATGTAGTCTAACCAATTCTCACTCTAAATGATGAAGTCTAACCAACACTCACACTAAATGATGTAGTCTAACCACACTCACTCTAAATGATGTAGTCTAACCAATTCTCACTCTAAATGGTGTAGTCTAACCAACACTCACACTAAATGATGAAGTCTTACCAACACTCACTCTAAATGATGTAGTCTAACCAACACTCACACTAAATGATGTAGTCTAACCAATTCTCACTCTAAATGATGTAGTCTAACCAACACTCACACTAAATGATGTAGTCTAACCACACTCACTCTAAATGATGTAGTCTAACCAATTCTCACTCTAAATGGTGTAGTCTAACCAACACTCACACTCAATGATGAAGTCTTACCAACACTCACTCTAAATGATGTAGTCTAACCAATTCTCACTTTAAATGGTTTACTCTAACTAGCACTTACTCTAAATGGTGTAGTCTAACCAACACTCACACTAAATGATGTAGTCTAACCAACACTTACACTAAATGGTGTAGTCTAACTAACTCTCACTCTAAATGGTATACTCTAACCAGCACTCACTCTAAATGGTGTAGTCTAACCAACACTCACACTAAATAATGTACTCTAACCAACATTCACACTAAATGATGTAGTCTAACCAATTCTCACTCAAAATAGTGTACTCTAACCAATTCTCACTCTAAATTGTGTACTCTAACCAGCACTCACTTTAAATGGTGTAGTCTAACCAACACTCACACTAAGTGATGTAGTCTAACCAACACTCACACTAAATGATGTAGTCTAACCAATTCTCACTCTAAATGGTGTAGTCTAACCAACACTCACTCTAAATGGTTTTGTCTAACCAACACTCACTCTAAATGGTGTAGTCTTAACCAATTCTCACTCTAAATGGTGTAGTCTATCCAACACTCACTCTAAATGATGAAGTCTAACCAATTCTCACTCTAAATGGTGTAGTCTAACCAACTCTCACTCTAAATGATGAAGTCTAACCAATTCTCACTCTAAATGGTGTAGTCTAACCAGCACTCACTCTAAATGGTGAAGTCTAACCAACACTCATTCTAAATGGTGTACTCTAACCACACTAACTCTAAATGGTGTAGTCTAACCAACACTCATTCTAAATGGTGTACTCTAACCAATTCTCACTCTAAATGGTGTACTCTAACCATCACAAACTCTAAATGATGTAGTCTAACCACACTCACTCTAAATGGTGTAGTCTAGCCAACACTCACTCTAAATGATGTAGTCTAACCAATTCTCACTCTAAATGGTGTAGTCTAACCAACACTTACTCTAAATGGTGTACTCTAACCAACATTCACTCTAAATGGTGTACTCTAACCATTACAAACTCTAAATTATGTAGTCTAACCACACTCACTCTAAATGGTGTAGTCTAACCAACATACACAATAAATGGTGTAGTCTAACCAACACTCACTCTAAATGATGTAGTCTAACCAATTCTCACTCTAAATGGTGTAGTCTAACCAACACTCACTCTAAATGGTGTACTCTAACCAACATTCACTCTAAATGGTGTACTCTAACCATTACAAACTCTAAATTATGTAGTCTAACCACACTCACTCTAAATGGTGTAGTCTAACCAACATACACAATAAAAGGTGTAGTCTAACCACACTCACACTAAATGATGTAGTTTACCAACACTCACTCTAAAAGGTGTAATCTAACCAACACTCACTCTAAATGGTGTAGTCTAACCACAGTCACTCTAAATGGTGTAGTTTAACCACACTCACTCTAAATGGTATAGTCTAACCACACTCACTCTAAATAGTGTAGTCTAATGAACACTCACACTAAGTGGTGTATTCTAACCAACAGTCATTCTAAATGGTGTAGTCTAACCAACACTCACTCTAAATGATGTAGTCTAACCAACACTCCCTAAATGGTTTAGTCCAATCAACACTCACTCTAAATTATGTAGTCTATTCACACTCACACTAAATGATGTAGTCTTACCAACACTCACTCTAAATTATGTAGTCTAACCAACACTCACTCTAAATGATGTAGTCCAACCACACTCACTCTAAATGATATAGTCTAACCACACTCACTCTAAATGATATAGTTTAACCACATTTACTCTAAATGATATAGTCTAACCACACTCACTCTAAATGGTGTAGTCTAACCAACACTCACACTTAATGCTGTAATCTAACCAACACTCACTCTAAGTGGTGTAGTCTAACCAACACTCACTCTAAATGATACATTCTAGCTAACACTCACTCTAAATGATATATTCTAGCCAACACTCATTCAAATTATATATTCTAGCCAACACTCACTCTATATTATATATTCTAGCCAACACTCACTCTATATTATATATTCTAGCCAACACTCACTCTATTTTATATATTCTAGCCAACACTCACTCTATTTTATATATTCTAGCCAACACTCACTCTAATCACTGTAATTGTCATATATATTGAGTACAATTTTAAGTTTAAAGCTGGTCAAGATTACTAGTATGACAAATTATATAATAACAATTTTAGGTAATATTTAAAATGCATAAACTAAATACCAAGTAAAGATTTAAATGAGCTTACCTCTCATTCAGTTTAATCCATAAAGAATCACTTGCAGTTTAATATATATTATGTGTTAATATCCATATGGTGAAAAATGTTTATACATTTTACATTTACATTCTAATATGTGTCTTTGTTTAGACCTATCCAATAAATTACATCTATACAAAACATGAAAGACAGAAATTTCTAATGACACGGTTTTTCAAATTGAATTACCAATACCATAGTTGTTTGATTTAGGTAGTGGGCTTATAGTTTCAACTCACTTGTAACAAGTTACCTAAACGTTAACATTATTGTCAATCGGCAATAGATAAAATTGACGGCAAATCATAAGCCATAGGTAGCACTATCTTTGAATCAATAAAATTAAGAGATTTTGTTGAGAAAATAAGTGTCCTTAACTGATATATTTGTGACGAATGTTGTTAAGTCAGTAAACAAATGACGGGTGTTCGGCAAATAAAACGTCAGATTGTCTCGAGTGTATATCAGGCTCTAAATCAGTATTTCCTGTGGTATGAATGAGTTTGAAAGTACAATGTTGTAGTAATTTTTAATCTTTTTTTTTTCAGTTCTTAAAGGCCATCTTTACTTTGCTCTGTTATCATCCTAATTTTTATTTATTTTAATCCGTGAGTTTTGATAATTTAAAAGGAAGAGCAAAACAATGTATTAATCATTTATATTTATATTGATTTAAACCATTTTATCATTTAACAGTAAATACAGTTTGCATACATACCTCAAGCCATCATTGGATACCCTCGGTTGATTAACATGTAACAAAACATGTAATTGTTAATGGTTCGCCCGTGGTGACATCATACCAGGTCCTGAAAGATAGAAACTTCTATGTTGTTTGCATGGTCAAAGTTAATAGTTATGAAGGTGATATAAAAAAAAGAAAGGAAAGGGAAAAATGAATGAACTATTTAACAGTCATTGAACAGTTTTGAATAGTATTTTTTAATTCTTTTGAAACTTTCATTAACAAACCTTTATCATATTCTGAACACTGTTATTGGTACAAATTAATTTTCTTCCATTGCTATTTATTCAGTTTTGTTTTTGTTCTGTTTTATATTGGGTTTTATGTTGCACCAACAGGTCTATGGCAACTTCTTAGCTTAACTGTATGGTGGAGGAAGACCTTGTGTGCCACTGTGCATTATTTCAGGCACAAACAGGCGCCTGAGTTATAAGAACCACTGACATTCTGAAAACTAAACGGATAGCTTTCTCACATGAAAGAATCTGAAAATGCGAAGCTGAAACCAACAGCAGTGAGAGGCAAGTGGTTTGAAGTCAAAGACCTTAACCACTCGGCCACGGACACCAATTATTATTTACTCAGTCATTTTGCACCCAAGTATATGTGTTTTCGTCATTTTGCACCTGATCAATTGTGTTGTTGTCATTTCACACCTTAGCGACTGTGTCATTGTTATTTAGGACCTTAGCAACTGTGTCATTGTCATTTCGGACCTTAGCAACTGTGTCATTGTCATTTCGGAACTAAGCGACTGTGTCATTGTCATTTCGGACCTTAGCAACTGTGTCATTGTCATTTCGAACATAAGCAACTGTGTCATTGTCATTTCGGACCTTAGCGACTGTGTCATTCTTATTTTGGACCTAATCGACTGTGTCATTGTGATTTGGACCTTAGCGACTGTGTCATTGTTATTTCGGACCTTAGCGACTGTGTCATTGGGGACCTTAGCAACTATATGATTGTTATTTGGGACCTTAGCAACTGTATCGTTGTTATTTGGGCCCTTAGCAACTGTGTTATTGTCATCTGGGACCTTAACGACTGTGTCATTGTCGTTGGGGACCTTAGCGACTGTGTCATTGAGCAACTATATCATTGTTATTTGGGACTTTAGCAACTGTGTCATTGTTATTTGGGACCTAAGCACCTGCATTATTGTCATTTCGGACCTTAACGACTGTGTCATTGTCATTTCGGACTTTAGTGACTGTGTCATTGTAATTTCTGACCTACATGTAAGCAACTGTGTCATTGTTATTTCGGACTTTAGGGACTGTGTCATTGTTATTTCAGACCTTAGAATCTGTGTCATTATCATTTGGGACCTTAGGGATTGTGTCTTTGTCATTTTGGACCTAAGCAACAGTTTCACTGTTATTTGGGACCAGTTAGTGATTTGGCACCTTAGTGACTTTGTCATTGTTATTTTGGACCATAGAGACCCTGTCATTGTTATTTTGAACCTTAGCGACTGTGTCATTGTCATTTCAGACCTTAGCGACTGTGTCATAGATATTTCGGACCTTAGCAACCGTGTCATTGTCATTTTGGACCTTAGCGACTGTGTCATTGTTATTTTGGACCTTAGCAACTGTATCATTGTCATTTCGGACCTTAGGGACTGTGTCATTAACTTTAACTTTATTGAATGCGAATATATGTCATACTTAATGACCTAAAATAGCCTTAAATGTATCATTTTGCCTCTTGTTGAAAAATAACTATTAAAATAGAAAAAAGTATTTAAAAAAATGTGTTTTTCAGGATTCAAACCTGGGTCCCTCCATTTAGGAAGTGATTCAGATTAATGGTTCTATGGTTGACATTAATATTGTCAGTAATTCTTTCCTCATCACCACTGATTCCATTCAACAGAATTATATTATTGATGGAAATTAGTTGGAATGTGTAAAAAATGTGTAAATGCATGAAAAAGAATCTAAAAGAACTCAACTGAGGTCCAAAAGCCTAAAAATCATAAAATTTAGATTTCTCACACTGGGACACTTAATTTAGAAGGAATTGCAAAGGATTATATAGAAATGTACTCTGAGTTAAATTGAAAATTATATTTTTATGTGATTCCGTTTGCATTGACTTTAAACGCTTTTCATTTTTTGGATCATTTTATACAATACAATAATTATTATAGGAAAATTGACTGAGCTAATGACAAAAGTTATTGGTCAATACCTACATCAAATGCTAGAGAAAAAAATGTTCAGTCCTGTCAAGTTAAAAAATCAAAGCACAGAAAGCGCTGAATTTGTTTGGGTCTCAGAATGTCAGAAAGGTGAAGGTTGTGAAATTATAAACCAATTTGTTTTTGTAAAGTGCCACCAATGCTTTCCAGCATTTTAATTGTAGTAAATTGGCTATAAGACTAATTTAAACACTGATATTCAATCCAATGTTTATTTGACTTAAACAATTAGAAAAAAAAATGAGTTGCCTTAAGTGGGATTTGAACTCCAGACCTCTCGCTTCCTAAGCGAGCGCGCAAACCCCTCAGCCAGTGTGAAGTTATTTGTAAACAGCCTGAAGAAAACTATATTATTCTATATTAGGGTTTGTAACGATGCTAACTGTTGTTTAACACAGATGTAAATAATCATGGAGCTTACTATAAGCATGTATATCTATAAAGAATAAAACAATATTAGAAATCTTCGACCATTCGGGAATTATTTTGACCATCTTTACGCAGTGATCTCCCCTGAATTTTTCGGCGTTAGTTTACATATAATGGGAAGTAACCGCTTCAAAAAAGCGGACTACTTTCGGCACTTGCAATTAACAGCATTAGAGTCTGAAATTTCGCTACCATTATTTCTTTGGTCTGACGACCCAAACAAATAAAAACCATAGTACTTATTAGGTCCTTTAAAGGAATGAATCACATACAAAACATAAAACATTAAGTTTTGCACTAAATATCACTTAAATAAGCAGGGTAAAAAAAAACACTAACATGAAACCAATTCTTTCCAATGCTGAACTAAGTTACTTTTGAATTTGTTTTTTTCTTAATTTCCTCTTGGTATTGACATCTGTCAATAAAACAATATACCTCAGACCATTACGTCTCACAAAGTAATAAAGAATATTCCACCTTGCCCCCATACTGTGTATTTTTTTCTCCTGGTAATTATTCAACTACATAATTGACTAGCACTTAAATTCAATTTCATGTTCACTTAAGAAGCAAAGATCAATCATGCTTAATTAAAACTCATGTATTTTTTTCTTTCTTTAATAAAGTAAAGTCAATAAAAAAAACAATAAGAAAATCTGATATCTTCATAACAGAACAATAACACAAAGTTTTGTTTTTTTAATTACGAGGTTTAAATCAATGAAAAAAATCAATTTGTAAAAAATCATAACATGTCGTCTGAATGACAGTCGGAAGTATGACACAAAAAAATATTTTTTTTATATAAAATATAAACATTTATCAAAGTGAATCTATATCAAGAGTTTAAACAGAGTAAATATAACTCTGTAGCAGTAATATACTTGAAGCAGTTATAAATCTTTATCATTTCTTTAACATGAAGTAGTCATAAAACCTGTAGCAGTAACAGACCTGTAGCAGCTATATTACCTGAAGTAGTATCAAAACCTTTAGCAGTAATATACCAGTAGCAGTTATATTACCTGAAGAAGTAATAAAATCTATAGTAGTAATATACCAGTAGCAGTTATATTACCTGGAGAAGTAATAAAACCTGTACCAGTAATGTACCTATAGCAGTTATAAATTTGTAGAATAAATATTACCTGAAATAGTCATAAAACCTGAAGCAACAACATACCAGTAGCAGTTATATAACCTGAAGTAGTTATTAAACGTATAGCGGTAACATACCAGTAGCAGTTATATAACCTGAAGTAGTTATTAAACATATAACAGTTACATACCAGTAGCAGTTATATAACCTGAAGTAGTTATCAAACTTATAGCGGTAACTCAAGTAGTTATTAAACTTATAGCGGTAACATACCGGTAGCAGTTATATAACCTGAAGTAGACTTATAGCAATATCATTCCAGTAGTAATTAAATAACCTGAATTAGTAATAAAAATATTTAGCAGTAATATACCATTAATAGTTATATAACCTGAAGTAGTAATAAAACCTGTAGCAGCAATATACCTGTAGCCATTATAAATCTGCAGCAGTAATATATAATAAAGAAGCAATTCAATCTGTAAGTGGTAATATACACAACGAAACAATAAACCTGTAGTAGTTATATACCAGTACTTGAAACAGACAGGCCGAATACAAGGATGTTTTTTCACAACCTAAAATAGTACTGCAGGAATTCAATATAAATTAAACACTTTCAACCACAGGGATTTACTTCAACCATCAGAGTAATATACATGTACATGTAAGAATTATTTCACAAAGTACAAATTTCAATCAATATAAAATCCTGCCCAACATTATTTCAGTTAGAATCTTTTGAATCATTTATTTACAGACCAATGTTTTATTAATCAGTGTAAGTGATTCTCTCACTGAAATAAATAATTGAGCCGCGTCACGACAAAACCAACAAAATGGGTTTGCGACCAGCATGGATCCAGACCAGCCTGCACATCCGCGCAGTCTGATCAGGATCCATGCTGTTCGCTTACAAACCCTATAACAAGTAGAGAAACTGACAGCATGGATCCTGATCAGACTGCGAGGATGCGCAGGCTGGTCTGGCTCCATATTGGTCCCTTACCCATTATGTTGGTTTTGTCGTGACGTGGCTCATATTTGTGTTGTTAATTGCTCATTGATATTTCAGAATAATAACTTTGCATAATTCTTTTTTATCCCCAGCCTAGTTACTTTGTTATGTTATCTTTTAAATACATGTAAAGAAATGGACTAAAATTATTTCAATTTGCAAGAAATATTTAAAAAAAATACAATAGCATACTAGTATAAAAATTGTTTTTATAATATCAAGGCTTAGACAGATTAATATTTAGTTTATTTGTGTATTGTTTATATTCACTGTTTATATTCGCTAACTGAGCATTCACTGTCACAGGGTAAGAAAAATGTGCAGCCTGACTGGGACTCTAACTAATGGGACCCTTGAAATACAGTTCCACAGCTTTCAGGACTAAGCTAATTTTGACAGTTTACATATTTAGTAAACACTTCTAGACCGTGACATACTCTCCTGCTATAAAGAAATTTGTCTTCTTATTTTTTTATGGGAACAGAAAACAATGTGAATTGACCTGGCCCCATGTTCACTAAGATTAAAGGATCAGGATCAAGCTTTATACAGCTACTGTCCAATGTTTGGCACCAAATGCCACAGGTTAAGAAAACAGTACAGTCTGACTAGGACTCAAACTGGAACTCAACTAAGCTATCTGGCTGCTTATAAATTTTCCCCCACATTTCTGTAACATATATATTCTTTGACACATACATGTATGTAATCAGGTAATTGTAGAAGTCATTTGATGGGCATTATTTACACATTATAGCATGCTTTGTGGTTACACCAGTAAATTATAATGTTGAACAAGAAAAGCATTGATGCAAAGCATCAAAGTGCGTCCAAGCAAGAAATGCAGAAAGTGAAGATGAACTAGTAGACATATGATGACAAGATATTCTTATAAACTTTTCAATGGTTAATTGGTTTTTACCAGAATGAACAGACGAAAGACATTGTTCATTATGAACTTTGATTGGCATGCTAGAGATTAGAATATTACTTGTTATTTCTTTATGATCGTGATTGTTAATAGCAACGGATATACATGTATACCATCATTTATAATCCATATGTGTAACGCATGATCAACACCTTGTGGAATTGTCTCTTATTATGTTATCGCTATTAGCAAAGACCCCCTGTTAAGGTATGTTCACACTTAGTAAAAATATGACAATGGTTTATATTACCATGTTGATCATGTTAAGCATAATTGTTTATTATACAATAATTGTAATATCTATTCTAATATAAAAAATACAGATTTTATTAATATTGTTTTCCTCTCTTTTTTTGTGTTTTATGTGCTATTTTAATACTGAGTTTTTACGTTTACTACTCTTTTTTATCAAAATTGTAAAATAAATTTTAAGAATTCAATTGTCATATTGACCAACGATTATAAATCAAAACTTAACTAGAAAAAGTCAGTAAATTATTCTTAATCTTTCAATATATAATATTGTTTATTCTTAAACAATGTACGTGTACATTTGTATTTTTCTTTATCATTTTTTAAATTATCAATCAATTGAATAATTCATAAAATCTAATTTGTAACTTTGAATAATTCCTCGGCATCTTTACTAAACACAAATAACAAATTAAATAAAATGTTTCAAAGTTGATAGTGTCATATTAATACCATAAAAATGAACCTTTTGCTCAATTATTGCACATATTTATTGTTTTTATCTTATAAAGATAAAATGAAACATGCTATTGTTGTTGTTGTTAGTTTTTTTCGAATTGTATGTAATGTTTAATAATGAGTTCATCTGTGTTTATTAATTATTGTAACCAAACTAAGTGACAAACATTCATTTTCGAAAAAAAGCTTATTTATCTGTAAAATATTTGTTCTGTTCTGTAACGATATCAAACATCTACTCCAAAGCCGCGAGAGACCGGACAATAAACGTGTGATACTATTCGCCGGTCACTAGTAAATCCCGGTCAAAATAGACCGAGAGACCGGGAATTACCGATAGCAGTACATCCCTCTATAAATAGATTTTTGGAATGTTTAGGTCATCAACTCATCATTCTATTTTAACATACCATAATAACCCACTGTGTACTACAAAATGATAAATAAAAAAAACGAAGAGACGGAAAAGGTTATTTCATGCATTGCGAAATTCTCCAGTTCGCTATTCATTGTACATATCGAGATATTTTTTTTAATCAAGCACCCTCATACCGATCGGAATGATCGGCTTTTATTATGTGGTCATAATAAAAGGCTCGAGAAGTTGCTGTCGCCCATTCACAAAATCTGATTTCATTCCATAAGGGCGCCGCTCTTCGGCGCGGACGCCAATGATTTATAACTTTTGTCACTATCAGAATGAGGCATCTTTTAAAATTTCATCCAGTAAATTAGCAGGGATTTGATACATACATAACATAATAAATAATATAAATAAAAATACCAGGCATAGAAAATGATCAAAACAAGAAACATCTATTTAATTCCAAGTGTTGTTACTAATTTTTAGCTGCTGTCAACACCTTACAGCTGTAATGACAGCCAGTTGCTCATGCTGACCAACGAACACAAAAGTATCTTCTATTTATTATATGTAAAGGGGGACAACAAAAACAGCAGACATTTTTACTACCAAAATTGTTACCTCCCTTGCACTGCTTACCTGAAACAAATGCATTTCCTTTGTATAATTATATTCTTTCAAGTCAGAAAACATATGAAACACATAAGAAAAGCTACCATGTTTTTTCCACAAATGAATCAAAATAGGTTTAATGCTTCATTTTGTAAATGTAAATCACACATCCACCATCAGTAAAATTGCCCGTTGGAACAAAAGGGATAGTTATAATTTATCACGTCGGGTAGCTGATTAGGATTACTGCATGTGTCCAAATAACACTCCTCGCAACGACATCAGTCTCCATGTTTGCGCGTCAAAATCACAAGGTGAGAGAGTAAGGCAATGTAATCGGAGACAAAATTAAAGACGATATAATAAAGGGAGTGCGACTTTATGACTGCAGTTAACAGTTCTGGAAAAGAAACATTATCAATAATCTTCTGAAGTTTAAGTTGAGAAATAAGCTATAGCTCAGGGGATAATGTTCAATGGCGTGAAGTTCGGGAAAAAGGGGTAAGTAAGGTTTTCTTTGATGGTGATAACGGATGGGCGGCCGGAGTAGTGTCAGTTATTATTTAATTGGTATAGCAACCGGACCAAACTGATTAATCTTGTAGAAAAGGGATAGCCCGTCATCTACATGATTACATATGAATTCAAGTCTAGAGAGATTTAAGAGAATGGAACATATCAGTAACACTAGAGGTCTGACCATTATCTGGCTTCATCCAACGGGAATGACTTCTTTGGGCATTTTCAGTTTGATTTGTATACACAGTATTTGTGTTTTGGGTCTGTCTGACTAATGTCTGGTAAGTTATGAAGTAGATGGATAAGCTTTTAGCATTATGATTCTGCAACTGAACGCTAATGTTTGGTCTGCTCTTTGTCATGTCCTGTTTATGTTTTTCTCCCATGTAAGCTAGTTATTTGAGGTATCCCACATTTAGAGGGGGTAAATTCCATATACCACCTCAAATCCCACTTTTCTTACCAAAGTTTTGACAATTAAGGGGGTAACTGATTAGTTAACTGATATCAGAGCAATGAATAATGCAATATTGTTTACAAGTAGTCGGACAATTGACTTCAGTTACATAAAAAACCTTGTAATGCCATATATATCGATGACGGATGTTTTTTTCTAAGACAATCGGACGCCCCTCTGTGCATTATTTCAGGCAAGAACGGGCACCTTAGTAGATCCATCAACGTCCAGTAAGCTACATGTAGCTGAGAAAAAACAAAGTCGCAGGTGGGATTCGCATCCACAGCGGTGGGAACGTCATGTAATTTACAAGTATAACTTATAGGGCACTATCTAACCTTTTTCCCAGAAACCATAATGGAGGGGGCAACAGATGTTTCGGCTGGTTTTGGAAGTGCCTTACATAGAACACTTGTCACGTTATGGGCCTAGCTATAGTCGGCAAACTTTTACCTAATAGGTTGGATAGGTGAAGGAGTACAAGAGCAATTTCTATTATGTTTATATGAAAGAAAGCGTACGTTGATTATTTACTGTTAACATCACACTATAGAGAAGTTTATATGTGCTGCTTGTATGTCGACATAATTTGAACAAGACATACTAATTCAGCTCATCTAAGAAACATTACCAATTTCGACACATACAATCTTGACAGCAGACCACCTAATCATACAAGATCCCTAATACAAAAGTACAAGGCCTCACATATCTAGACAAGAATATGTGTTAATCAGTTCTTTACATGTCCCTCCCCTCCTTCTTCCGCCATTGTGCCCTCTTCCGTTGGTTCGATGCATTCTGGGTGTCCGGCTGGGTTGCCGCCTCCCTGCCTTATTGATCATCGTACACATCTTTTAGGTAAGCTGTCAAACAGTAAGATTGTCTTATGTTAATATGTGTGACAACGTAATGATAGAACATCAGTCAACAAATATCCTTATTTCTAAAAAAAATAGATAATTAAGTAAATAAATAAATAAAAGTAAAATGTCTCTGGTTTATTTGGTATTATTTTCTATCAAACCTTAAATAGCTCGAACCGGTTCAATTGTCTAATTTTATTATGCCCAGTGTCAGACATAATATAATTATATTGTTATAGATTCCAGAGTCTTCTCTGCATTCCTTACCTATATCCTACGGAATGCCGTTAGGGCCATTGCCTATGAATGTGTTGATCTGAAACGCGATAGTCGATAGAACGATGGTGAAAACGCGAAATCACGAAACTACGATGGTGAAAATGCGAAAGCACGACGATGAACACGCGAAAGTACGATGATGAAAACGCGACAGTACGATACTACGATGATGAAAGCGCGATAAACTATCGTGTTTTCACCATCGTACTGTCGCGTTTTCACCATCGTAGTTTCGTGATTTCGCGTTTTCATCATCGTACTGTCGTGTTTTCATCATCGTACTATCGCGTTTTCACCATCGTACTATCGCGTTTTCACCATCGTACTATCGCGTTTTCATCATCGTACTGTCGTGTTTTCATCATCGTACTATCGCGTTTTCACCATCGTACTGTCGTGATTTCATCATCGTACTATCGCGTTTTCATCATCGTACTATCGCGTTTTCATCATCGTACTGTCGTGTTTTCACCATCGTACTATCGCGTTTTCACCATCGTACTGTCGTGATTTCATCATCGTACTATCGCGTTTTCATCATCGTACTATCGCGTTTTCACCATCGTAGTTTCGTGATTTCGTGTTTTCACCATCGTACTATCGACTATCGCGTTTCAGATTAACACATTTATAGGCGATGGCCCTAACGGCATTCCGGAATGCCGTAAGGGCCATCGCCTATGAATGGTTTGATCTGAAACGCGATACTCGACAGTACGATGATGAAAACGCGAAATCACGAAACTACGATAATGAAAACGCGACAGTACGATGTTGAAAACACGATAGTTTATCGCGTTTTCATCATCGCAGTATCGTACTGTCGCGATTTCATCATCGTACTATCGCGTTTTCATCATCGTGCTTTCGCGTTTTCACCATCGTAGTTTCGTGATTTCGCGTTTTCACCATCGTACTATCGACTATTGCGTTTTAGATCAACACATTCATAGGCGATGGCCCTAACGGCATTCCGTAATATCCACCTGCTGAAAATGCAGTGCATTCACACAAAAGAAAAATGTGTACGTACTATGCTTCAGCTAAACACCAATCAACACAAAGTCCTGTGTAGAGCGTCCGAGCGTCGAGTGGTTAAGGTAGTTGACTTCAAACCACGTGCCCTTCACCGCTGTGGGTACGAAACCCGGCGAAAATTTGGATTCTCTCATAAGAGGAAGCTATCTAGCTAGCTTACGGAACGTTGGTGGTTCTACTTATGTGACCATTTGTGCTTGAATTAATGCATGGAAGGGCATCTGAGGTCTTCCTCCACAAGTAAAGCTGGAACGATGCCATATGACATATACTGTGTCGGTGTGACGTAAAACCACAAATAAATAAACAAACAAACGAACAAATAAACAGCAGCCTGTGTCCCTTTCTTTCGTCTTACATATCGTTCTATTTCTTCGCTTTGTGGTGGTTAGACGACTCTCTTTCCAAGGCATCCCAAACAAAATAGCCTCTTATGCACCCTAGGCCTCCCTAATTAGTCACGTTGTACAGACATACTGACAGACAGACACACACACACGCGCGCGCACACACACTTATATGATCACCTTTATCACATCATCGTATCAGCTTAATATTACAAAAAAATCTTGAATAGAGTTTTTATTAATAATTATAATAATTTTAATGTAATGGGCGTTAATAAATGTTTGTTTCAGAAAAGAACACACACACTTAGACAAGATTAAAGTTAATCAGATTGCAGCCAAATAATATATGTTCGTGTTGTTGATACCTTAATCCAAGAAAAAGATAACATTATAAACTTGTTCGCCCAATAAGATTTCAGGTGTGAATTTTACTTCCCGAATAGGAATGTCTAACGTGATGAACTTTTCTATATATACTGATTTAAAAATAAATAAAGCAAGCGATTGGTACCCGGACTACTTATCTCTGTTGAAATAGGACATAGTAAAGTTTGTGTCGTAAGAGTAAAGTATAACACTATATTAACTCTAACCGTTAATTATTGATATGCGAAATTTATAGAGTTTTTCTTTATTTGCACTTCTTACAAAATTATAAAATGAACAAAAAATATCACGTGTAATAAAGAACAGCTATATTAATACAGAACAAGACAAAAATTTATATTGTCTCATGTGCACGTAAGGCCAACTACATGTAGATACGTATCTCAAAGAATAATAATTATATTTATACTGTTTCTCACGAACATACGACCAGCTTGATATTTCATAGGAAATAACTAAATTTATACTGTCTCACATGCACGTAAGACCAACAACATGTAGAAATAGTAATCTCGCGAAAAGCTTGATACCGTATAGGAAACAACTAAATGAGCCGCGTCACGACAAAACCAACATAGTGTGTTTGCGACCAGTATGAATCCAGACCAGCCTGCGCATCCGCGCAGTCTGATCAGGATCCATGCTGTTCGCTATCAGTTTCTCTACTTGTAAAAGAGTTGGTAAGCAAACGCACTATATGTTGGTTTTACCCAAATTTATACTGTCTCACATGCATGTAAGACCAGATTGATTTCATTACAGGCAAGATTAAGATTCATGCTCAATTTCATGAAAAGTTTAGTAAATACTGTGACGTGAACAAAGAAAGTGATGTGCACATTACAAATGACACAAACCACGTAAATATCCAAAAAGATGTCAATATACATGTATGCAAAAATAGCCCTTATGGTGATAATTAGCGTAAAGCATGCCAATTTTTAATATCTTTACTTGTCTGAAATTCTTAGTACATTTTTTTTTCAAGTTTGATTTTCTTAAAGTATTTTGGATCTGAAGAAGCGCAAAGTGTTAAGCTAGCATTTGTTTGTAGGAAATCTTCGGTCTTTTTCATGTATATTACAATGAGGTACCGTGAAGAACACGCTTAGTGTGAAAATAACATGCTTCAACTTAAACTCAATTTCAAAGCGTTATATCCACTGTGTTGTTATTGGAGATGAACTATACGTCGTACAATACTATGTACCCTATGTATACTTGGGCCGGGTACAATAAAGATTTGATATTTGGGTACCAACCTGATAAGATACCGTTTGTATAAAACTAGGAAGAAATTAATGTTTAAAACTGTAAATGCAGGATATAACACTGTCAAATGTAAGCGCTACTTTTACGTAAAATTCTTAAATTATACATGTATAATTATTAATTGTAGACAGGTATATATTATTGTCGTTGAAGTGTATAAAGCTATTTGCCTGTTGTTTGTAAAATTGTTGTTTGAATTTTTAAAAAATAATACTTCTAATATACTTTTAGAGTGATACTTTTGTATTTTTCGTATACTTGTACATGGATATCATTATGAGCGAATGGCACATCTACGAAATCATCGCTACCCTTATTTAAATAGCAGCAAAATATTTTGTTCCGACGTACCCTTTACAGTATTCATGTTCAATGTTTCATGTTTAATAATTAGCAGAAACATTACAAACATTATATATGTTACATAATTGACCAAACGATTGTGGAAATAACAAAATTTTACCGTCTATAAGTTTTATAAAAAATGTTTCAACAAATATAGCTTTATACCCTTTAATGTGAATTTGATGAAATTTTATGCTTGTTAAAAAATTCAAGACCATTTTTTTATTTGTAGAATTGATTTGTAAACATGTCTGTGATTTTTTTTCCCAACATTAACATACACGTACTTGATAAATGGATTGATGGATTGATTGATTAATTGATTGATTGATAATAGTATATAACATTAAAAACATTTGGTTTCAATTTTATTATAATTTTTTAAACAGAGTTGAAAGAAAGAGAATGTTTATGATTATGATATTCTAATGATATCTACATATATTGAACGCTGTATTGTTTTACTTGTCAAATGTCTGATATAAGACACGAGAAGGACACCGTAGGTCCTCTTCCGCTAGAAAACTTGGCAGTCGCCATATAGTATATAATTAAAGTGCAGGTGTGACTAAGAATCCACTTATAATACTTTTAAAGGCCCATTAAGCCCTACATCTTATTTTATTCTAAGCTTTAGTTCTGGTCATTATTCAAAAGTTCTACAATTGACACTTTTACTGTGTGCTTTGAAGTAGTTACAATGGATTAAATTGTTTTCTGGTCAAAATACTCTTTATTTACATCTTGCTCCTTTTGTGACAAATAATTTCGTATTCATCGCTATTTTTTTCAGGTGATTAAACTGCACTATCATTTAAATGTTATGAAAAACAATGTCGTTTCTGACGCATAGTGTGCCTTTAACAAATTACTCAGCTCTGATAGAGTTGTGACCGTTTATATAATCTGTGTATTCAGCTTTTGTATATGCACTGCTTATAAGTTAAATAAATTCATAAATTCACGTGAGATAAGTAAGATATCATTATAGGGGGTCTCTTCAATGTAACAAAATAAATCATCTTTATTTACACACTTGTATATAATCAACTGAATGAACTGCATTTTTGTGGACAAAATAAAACAAAACACTTATTTCATACTGTTTATTTTAATTAGGCAAATAAATCTCTCAACATTTCATTGGTTGACACGCTTTTGCGTTCCACTCACCGACGTAGAAATAGGGCAAAATACTTAGAAACAAACGGCGGACATCTTCCTTTTTGTAGTCGTTTTAGCAGTCATATTTAGAAAACAACATTTTGAACAACTATTGTTTACTAACAATATTGCTTTTGTTATATACATATTGAGAATAAATTTAAAGAGGTTATCTTAAATAATGTTAAATTATGTAACTTATCTGCTTAATTTTCTGAAAAAGGCACTTAGAAATTAAACTTACTGCGAGTTTGATATCTGGGATTGCGTTATCTGTTGACCTTATTTGACATCTGGATTTTTTTATAAGGAAAGTTATACAAAACACGTGTTCCTGAATAAAAAAGATAGGTATTTAGGCAACATTTTTGGATGCGCCAATCTGACGGGTTTTCTGTAAACTTGTATTCCTGCGAGTACGTACAGCTTTAATATTCTTACAGTAACAGGGTTATAACCTGATTATGCTAAAATCTTACAGCAGTAACAATTGCAATATTGCTATCGTTTTCTGTACGAAATCTGCTATGGTCATAGTATAATTATTTGTTTTGGTCGTCAGACCAAACAAATAATGGTAGCGAAATTTCAGACCCTGATGCTGTTAATTGCAAATGCCGAAAGTAGTCCGCTTTTTTGAAGCGGTTACTTCCCTTTATATGTACACTAACCCCGAAAAATTTAGGGGAGATCACTGCGTAAAGATTGTCAAATGACAGGCGCATTAATTTTCAAGCATTTTAGTTCACGAATGGTCGAAGATTTCTAATATTGCTTTATTCTTTATAGATATACATGCTTATAGTAAGCTCCATTATTATTTACATCTGTGTTAAACAACAGGTTAAGCGTCGAAATAATAAGAGTTACAAACCCTAATTTAGAATAATATAGTTTTTCTTCATGCCGTAAACATATAACTTCACCGTGGCCGAGGGGTTTGCACGCACGCTGGTCTGGAGTTCAAATCCCAGTTAAGGCAACTCATTTTTGTAAAAATTGTTTAAGTCAAATAAACATTGAATTGAATATCAGTGTTGCAATAAGCCTTATAGTCAATTTACTTCCGTTAAAACACTGGAAAGCATTGGTGGCACTATACAAAAACAAATTGTTTTATAATCTCACAACCTTCACATTTCTGACATTCTGAGACCCAAACAAATTCAGCGCCTTCTGTGCTTTGATTTTTACAATAGCTTTAGCTCTTAAATTTGGTTTGCTATTGCTAATCATGGTCATGCAACTACATAATTAGATTAAGAAGCAGACGCTTGTTTGGTTGAGTCTATTATGTTTTGTTTAGCGGGTGAGTTGATATACACAAATTAACAATTTATATGCATTTATTTTTTTCCAATGATTGTTATTATCTTAAATGCTTCTGGGATTGTTGTTTTATCAATCCATTTGTAAATAAGATTGTTATTTGTCTATTAACGGAATAATTTTAATGAACACGAAATTAGTTTACACCTACATGTGTATTGATAACGTGATGGTTTAAGCCAATGAAAACACATCAATATTATTACAATCAGGCAGAGAAAAAGAGTAAATCGATAATCTTTATGTAGCAAACAAACTTTGAATTGCAAGTATTTTTTCATATCTTTTCGGCAGGATAAACTGTCCGAGGTGGGCCAGGCATTTTCGTATCGTAAAATGGCTGCCATTTACAGTATCGAGTGATTATCCCAAGCACCACCGCGACTTAGCGAGGGAATTATAAATATAGAGCTAATCTCGGCGCGTCGAATAGGATGGAAATACCTTTTTCATATTTTATTGTAATAAATATTTACAAACTGTGTCTTTCGTTTTTTTTCATCAGTATTAAAGCAGTAACAATTGCAATATTGCTATCGTTTTTATTACCTCTTTTTTATGCCAAAATATTCAAGCAGTAACAATTGCAATATTGCTATCGTTTTTATTACCTCTTTTTTTATGCCAAAATATAAAAGCAGTCTGATCAGGATCCATGCTGTTCGCTATCAGTTTCTCTACTTGTAATAGGGTTGGTAAGCGAACAGCATGGACCCTGATCAGACTGTGCGGATGCGCAGGCTGGTCTGGATCCATGCTGGTCGCAAACCCATTATATTGGTTTTGTCGTGACGCGGCTCAAATATCGCCACCTAAGAAGTAAAAGGTCGTAAGTGAATTTTTCATAATTTTCAGGAACAGAATTTAAAGGTTTATACCTGTCTAAAAAATCAAAACTTGAATTCAGAGAAAACCAATTATTCTTATGTTAGATGTTATTATATCATCTTTATATTCTTATATACAAACATACAAAATATCTAATCAATCAATCAATCAATCAATCAATATCATCACTACTGTACATACGCCCTTTTTCTCCTACTACGTTTTGCTAAAGACATTAGAATGAAAAGGTTGCATATGGCAAATATGACCTTCTGCCGCCAAGGGATTTCAAGTTAATAGAATAACTGTTCATTCATATAAGGTAGTATTTGACAAATACTACCCTTTCATTCTTAACAAATACACAAAACTTACACATACTTAGGGTGACATATGACACATCTGACCTTTTACCACTTACTTTTATCTGAAATCGTGCACATTCACAATAAAATTGAAAACAATTATTCCTTTTGAAATACAATGTACATTGAATATAACTGTTCTTCATATATGTATTGAGAATAATGGGTCACAATTACTAAAATGGCATTAACAGTCCTGTAAAGCGATGGAATAAAATTATATAACCGTTTGAAAGTGTTCAAGTATTAAATGATAAATACAAGTTTTCAAGAGTAACAAAAATAAAACTTTTACAGTTCCGCCATCATATCGTCACATAATAACGATTGTCTGTTTTAAGATGCCATCCTAATACATCCCAAATTTTAAACATAAAATCAATCAGAGATTTTTTTCACTTAAATTTCTATATATGTATAAAACACATACTTTTTAATTCGTCTGTAACAATGTTAGCAGTTATTGTAAATTGTTCACCAATTCTAATATTCTTCATCTTCATACTCTGAATTTTCAGAAAGGAAGTCTTTGTTGCTTTTGTTTGTTGGTAAGCTAGCAAAATATGAGTGGAACTCTTCGGAAATAATGTCTTTCGTGCAAAGAAATTCTCACATAATATCTTTTTATATTTCGGTTCTTTTACCGGGACATATCCTTTTGAACTACACCAATCCTTGTAGAGTTGCCACTTACGCTTTATGCTCAAATCATCGGCTACATATTGTTTCTTAGAACTTTTTCTAGCGTAGTGAGATTCCATAGTAGAAAAAAAATTTATATGTTCGTACACGAATTTCACTCTTGTATCATTGATTTTTGTACTGGGTGTGTGCCTACCCCTCAAATCTGTTCCTTGAAATGTACCATTTGTTTTTCTTTTAAGAGTGTACCGTATTAGCTTCTCACCAATATCGAGAGTTTTAAGCAAACACGGATGCTTTCTTCTCTTTTGAAAAAAACTGTATTTCAACGATACCTTTCTTTTACTTTTAGTGCTTCTAACCGGGTCGCTTTTCGATACAACAACGCATATAAAACAACGATCAAATATTTTGCAAAGAATTATTGAAATTGTACAAACCTGATTTTTTTTCATCCATGATTCCTTCTTGTAAACATAAACAAATGAACGTGGAAAATTTATGATATTAGTGAAATTCTTATGTTATCACAAACAATTCTGCTGTATTGAAATGATATGTTCTATAATCTATAAAACTGCTAATTTGTTCAGATAAAGGGGGCATTAGTTTCACATTGAGTGTTTTGCTTGGAAGGAAAAAGGCGTAATTGGCAAATACTACCTTATACGTCAGTTTTCGCATACGTTTTGCAAAAAAAGTTGAGAATGAAATGGGCATATTTGTCAAATCTGCCCTTTTACCGTTAATTTAGTTTCACTTAAGACCCTTTACCGCTCATTAAAATTTTAAAATAGTTGTTATGGCCTTTGATTTCAAGTCAATAAATGGAATATAGCCAAGATATTTTTACAGAATATGCACATTGCTATGTGTATCAACGAACTGTTTTAAATTAAATCTGATTTTCGGCAAAAATGTTCGTTACGACCTTTTACCACTCACTCTTCAGTATTTTTCACGGCTTCATGCTGAAATCACGTGCATTTAAGAGAAGATATTTTAAACAATATTTTGATTTCATTTCATTTGTAATTTGAGACATGAGTCACATGAATAAATAGAGTTTTTTCTTTTAAATCCAGGACATTGCACGTTCTCACCTTCCACAAAAATAATATGTTTTTAAGGAGTTTTTTAAGGAAAATACCTCCGCTCAACACAAATTGTGGTAACTTGAAATTATGTTCTTCAAAAAATCTGATCACATAGTATAGCGATATTGAACAAGAGATCTAAAGTAAAACAAGAAACTTCAATATAGCTTCTGTTTTTATACATAAGATTTTAGTATTATAGAAATGATAACAAAATTTTATTATTTTATGTAAAGAATATACTTTCTGAAAGCATTTCTTTTTTATTTGAAATACATAAATATTATCATGAGTGTATTCTAGGTACTAGGGATAGCTTGCACTTTCCTGTCCATGAATAGGCTTAATCAAACCGAGCCAGCAACATTTTCAATTTTGCCGTTTTAGGAGTTCTTTATTGATTCTTTTTTCTCTATTCCAAAAAAAGCTAACAATTTTCATTTTGCCTATACTTGTATAGAAAACGAATAAAAATGGTAGCATGAACATGTATGTTCGTCAATTTGAAAATCGTACAATGTAAGGTAATAAAAAAGAATAAAGTATTCTAATTTGTAATTTTAATTATCTTTCGTTTACAATCGTTTGTATTTTTCATTATTCAACGTCTACCAATTTAATTGGACTAAAGGCATTTTAATTGTGTTTTAAACAATATACCCGAAAAATCGTTCAATCATTCATTCATTCATTCATTCATTCATTGACTGACTGACTGACTGACTGACTGACTGACTGACTGACTGACTGACTGACTCACTCACTCACTCACTCACTCATTCACTCATTCATTCATTCATTCATTCATTCATTCATTCATTCATTCATTCATTCATTTCTAATCAATGTACAATTATGCATTGTCTCATCAATGTACACTATATATATATACATACATGCATCACAGGTGTATATATACACATATTTTTATTTGTACATACAACCTAGATTGTTCACTCAAGTTAGAACAATAATAAACTAAATAACACTAATATGTGCAAGTGCACGTTAATGAAAAGTAGTTAAAACATTTTATCAAGAACATAAAAATTACATGATCATATTTAAATATCCAGTATCTTTAATATAATTAACCACAATCCAAATCCCTTAAGATATTATACAAGAAGCTAGTATCATTATTATCAATTCAACACATGCATGCTTCACTGATCTTCTTTGATACTTTACCTTTTCAAATCTTTTAACGCTTTAAAATGACTTGAATTTCTCTTACGTAATTTATGTTACTTATCACTTATAATTGCACAATGTTTATACATAGATGTCTGCTTTCTTATGAAATAATGCACAGGGTGGGATCTATCCTATTGTACCAGTATAAATCGCTATGAATCTATTTCTTTAATGCCAATCAAAAGTAAAATCTGTGTATGAAATACAAGGTAATCATTTTCACTTAAAAGCACATTATGCCCCAGAAACTTCAAAAAGGTCTTCAAAAAGGGCAAACATGAATTTTATAATGTTTAAATAATAGTTTTTAGAGAATGTTAGATGCTTGATACCTGAAGAAAGAATCGATAAATGTGAAATAATTTGTCACAAAGTAGGAAAATGTGAACAAAGTACACATGTAGTATTTTGACTTCCATACAAAATACTTATTCACTATAAATTGTTCTTATTGCCCAAAAGAAAACAAATGAAAGATGGGTCAGATGATTGTCAATGAATAACTTTTTGGATACTATAAAGTACACCAAAATTAAAATGCTTTTGAGAAATAAAAATCTGAGACATAATGGCATTTAAACAGTCAGTTGAGCATTAGTAAATCAGTTAAATGAACGAAGCAGTACTAAATACCAGTACCCGAGAAAATTGCAGACTCGGTTTTGATTTAGTGTGTACATGAGGGATAATGAAAAAAAAATGCATCACCCTCACCGACTTGAGCGATACTCATTTTTTCAACACTTAAAAAATGCTGGAATCAATTATCCCGAAGGACCTGAAAAATATACCAACACAGAAGTACGGAGCGTCAAGTGATCACGTGGTAAAGACTTATTCACAAATATGTTCAAGTTCATGATTTTAGTTATTTTTTGCCATTATGTGGTTTTATCTACTTGATAACGTGAATAAGGCTCTATCTTAGGTCAATATTTACAATCGGGGTTGTAATCGGGCCAGAGTTCAAAAACTCGATTTTTACTTCCTTTTACCTGATGACATACGTCATCAATCTTGTTGATGTGTGTCAACCTAAACACAACTTATTCAGACCAAAAGATTTACCTCACTTGGTGAAAAATTAGAGATTTAAATCATGTTGATTTTTAGATCAGCTAACAAAATATTTAGGTATTTTTTCATAGGACATGTACTTCTTTGTAGATAAATCCTCACGAAAAAGAGACCTGAGTCTGCATTTTTCACTATAAAACTTTGTTTGCCATTGTTCTTAAAAGATATTCCCTGTTCCAGATTTTATTACTGATCGCAAATCGTTTTTGATTACATTTAATGCTTAAATCGTCATCACAGTAATTTATTTTGACGATATTTTAATGCATGTACATAAAAGTGAATAGAAGAAGATTTTTTAATCTATTAGTTAATTAAATTATTTATTTATCTATCTATCTGGGTTTAATGGTATCTCTCAAATTTCAAAATCAAGTTTCTTTATTTACAATTCATATCAACAAATATATTATATCCGGTTAAAGCATGTACACTAGTGCCTGACACGACCTACCTCCCAATGAATCATTTGATATAAATTTGAAACTGTTATCTCATTTTGTATATATTTTCAGCTTCAAAATTTATTTTAACCAGTACCAAAATTGAACCGACACCATTCGCCATCACTAGTGTCAACCTGAAAGAGATGTTTTCATAGAGATGTATAAATAATGATACATGTTGTGCCGAGTAGCAAAGATATTGAAAAGGAAAAAAAAACAATGACGTGAGAATTATATAACAAGAGGATTTGCATTGAATAGTTTGTCTAGTTTTGATGCAGATAGCTTTTTCTCAAAAGGATGTCCACAGAGAAACATAGAGGATTGGAAGACAACTTAAATAGGTCAAATAATAAAGAGTATAATGAAGGACGTAATTGGTCATCTGAACATATACTAGTTTTAGTAACAGCTGTAGTCGTAACACTTCTGCTAGTCATTGTGTTACTGTTTTTGTATAAGAAATGTAGAAAAAGAAACAATAGGAATGAATGTTGCGACCGTCGTAATGGTTACACTCAGGGTAGACAACCGTATACTAACGGTTTTATTACGACTCATGGAATTCAGTGTGGAGTTCACTCCCCTCCAGCATATGATCATGATAATTACATTCCGCGCAATGTGATACCCACAGCTGCACAAAATGAAACACAAAATGACGGAGACTTTACATATAATAACTCTGGTCTTTCTGGTGCTCAGAGACAAAATCAGTATTTATTCAGATCAATGCCTGTAGTTAATCCTGCTTATTCGGAGTCGCTGATAAACTCGGACAATGAATCTATTACAGATGATCCATTGAGAGATTTGTATACGGAGACAGAAAGAAGTTTCACACAAACAGTGTGTGGAAAATTGTTAGTAAGCATAGCGCGCAGCATTGGGCACAAAGGTGGTGTTCTTTATTTAGATAACATGGGCATATCGTTACATATTCCAGAAGGTGCAGTGAAACGTGGCGATACTAAATTAGTGGTACTTGTGCTTAATTGGGACCTTTCCGATAATCCTGAAATGAAGAAAGAACAAAGCCTTGTAAGTCCTGTAGTCTACGTTGGTCCTCATGGATTAAAACTTGAGAAACCCTGCACATTAATATTCCGCCATTGTGCCTATAATCGAAACCAAATTCGTGTCATGCGTAGTGAAACTGAACTTACTCATCAGAAAACATGGAAAGAGGTTTGCAACCAGGGCGATAACTCAGGGATATGTTACCTTACTCCAGACGAATGCCAGTTGAACATAGAAACATTTACCCTGTATACGTGTATACAGACACCAGTAGAAAATATGATCGGTAAAAAATGGCTACAGATTGCGGTGTTTGCCTGTCCGCTACGAAACGAGATAAATCATCATCAGGTATTTACAACATTTATTATGAACATATCGTAATTACATCAGGTATTTTTGCCGTCTTACTGATCTCAAAGATTAAAGATGAAGTACTAAATTAATACAGGTAAGTTTCTCAGTTTTTTATGGAATAGGCCACCTGCGAAATCAATGACATGTTTGATGATGGCCATCGAGTATTGATATGAACCAACTTTGGGACATTCTTATCTGAGTGTTGTTGTAATACGAGTATAAATACTTTTATTTTATGAGTATAGTGACTACAAATTTAACTATCTATTCAAATGTATATAGCTTGTCAACAATAGATCAACAAACATAGTTTCGTTAAAATGCCTTTGTAAAAGATCTTGTTATCTGGATATGGACCACGCTGTCTGGGGTTAAATGTTTTGAAACATCTGAAGATATAATTATCCGTATTATTTTCTTTCTTATCCGTAACTTGTAAATTATCAAATGTGGAATGTTTTCACAAGTTATGACTAAACATGCTGCTTTTAAAACTGAAAACAATTTAACTTATGTTCATACTTTAAACAATTCTTTATCTTCTAGGTTCGGTTGTACTTTTTGAATAAGACAAACTGTGCTTTGCAATGGGCGATCCAAAACGAAGCTAAATTTGGCGGGAAACTTATATGTCCGGAAAAAGTGTTTCTCTTCGATGGAAATGAACACGACATGTTTACTGAAACAAAGTAGGTCAACATTTTTGCTGAAAAATAAAACACTCCTCTTGGCATTGTTATTTTTTATTTTATTTCGTGGCACCACTTCCTATATACTTCAACAATATTTCAATGTAAAATGTATAAGTATCACATATGCACTATTATAGACTTCAAGATGATATTATGAAAATGTATTTGCATGTCCTTTGTCCAAAACTAAATGTCATTAATCAGTATAAAAATCAACATAAATATGGAATAATATAAAATATGTATTTAGAGTCCCTTAATTCCCTTTTTTCTTCATTTTTGGTATAAATTTTCTGTTTCAGGTATATGTCGGATGGTTGGGAATTGGTAGACCCTGAAACAAGTGAGAAAATTTCCTTCATCAAAATTTGGCATGGCCAATGTCCATACGTATCTGTTTGCTTTCGGCGGTCAGCAAATCAAATAGCAACACCAACATCACTAGCTATAGAAATGAGTTTACATGTATTTACATTTCAGCAAACCCTCACAGAAAACGGCGAGAAAATATTTATTCAATTATTTGAAGATGATAACACACCGTTCTCAGGGAAAGAAATCCGATGCAATCACCATATACAAATTCAAATAAACAATATTAAAGACAATAATTGTGAAACGAGTAGGTTTGATAAGACTATCCAAAATAGAACAGTCACGGGCAGGCAACTAGCTTTGACTGGAAGAAATTCGCCGTCAAATGTGTCTGAACAGAGTTTAAATAGAAATGCTGTAATGGATTCCAATAACCTCAAGTTTGTTATAAATAATAAATTTTCTTCTTGGTCAGGGTCAGATTATCGTAGTAGGATGATATCGGAAGTAACTGAGCCGCGTCTGTTTCCACATACTTTAAGGAATCGCTTGGTGTTACTCTTGGATCCACCTAAATGTCCGTTTGGGCAGGACTGGAAAGATTTAGCTTCAAAGTTAGGCATGGATACATGTATACCTAAACTTCAAACGCTTGAACATCCCACTTCTGTGCTACTTAATGTTTTAGAGAATCAGGGCAAATCGTACTCAGAAGTTCTGTCTTTATTTAGAGAAATTGATCGCATGGATTGTGTGGAGGAAGTTAGGAAATATTATGAGACGGAAAAGGCGAAAGTGAATACTAATGTACGTGAACCATCCGAAAATACATTTGAAGGAAACGTCCGAAACGAAAGTCACCTCAGATCAGGCGTTTCTATGACAACTGGAAGTTATGTCGCCGATAATTTGTCCGCCCTGTTTACTAATCAAAGTAATAGCAGTGCAACAATAAGCAAAAGGACGCTGTATGATTCAACGTAAGACGAACATGCAAATGTAAAAACTGATAATTACATGTCAGATACAGTGTACTGCATCTTGCTGTTTATGTAAATTATTGATATAATGCTATTTATTTTTAGCGGGATGGAGATTGGTTTGGGGTTAGAGGTTTCATGAACAACAATTCTAAACTCTTTAAAGATCCTGTATCTCATTTTTTTATGGTTTCATATCATAAATCTGATAGTCAAATGAAGATTTTACAATATAGTAAGCTCAGAAATGCATTATTTGCAAAGACATTACCGAATTTACACTTCATGTAAATAGAAAATATATAATAAATATAATAAAGTCTAAGTAAGAAATGAATATATAGATTTTAATGATTACTTATAATGAATAAAAACATTTGCAGGACATATTTAACAAATATATCTTTGGATGTTTGGATGTTTGGAAATTGTTTTAGAAAGAATAATTATATACATATATATAAAATCGTTACATCCTTAATTACAACATACAGGATCTTTAAACAATTTTTGAGGAGGGCAACCTAAAAAAATTATTGTGAAAAAAGATCTTTTGTCAAAGCCAATCCAACATTTATTGAAGGCTTTGACTTCTGTCTAACTCTAAAGCAGTAACTGAGTCTAGGGGTCGCTGGTTCGATCTTCGGACAAGGTGAAATTTCTGTGACTATTGATTTCGATCATTGAATTTATTGATCATTTGTCTCTTATCACTTATTTTGAAACATTGGTCAACTGCGGTAAAGCTGGTAATTACTGGTTAGTTATCCAGGACGACTTACCGCCGAGATATAGGTATATATCCTAAATTATAATATTATAGTTGGTGTCAATATAAACAAACATACACAAATAACATATTTCATTTATTTTGATGAAAATATAAGTGAAATTTATTTTTACTTAAAAACAAAGGAAACTTTTTAAATGTAACTAAGATGATTTGATTATACATACTGGGCTCATTTTAAGTATATTGGGTTGTTTGTAAAACGTTCGATAATCTCCTGGTAGAACAGGAGTAGATAAAGGTATTGTGAAAAACGCAACAAGTGATAAATTACGTTAAAATGTGCCAATTTTTCAAGTTCTTTATCTTGACCCCATTTATTTTAGATATACATGTTTTAATAGCAAAGTTTTTTCACTAACTTGTATGTCTATTTTGTTATTCAGAATGATTGTAAAACAATCAATACTGTATTCAGAAATATTTATACTGAAAACTTTTTGAAAAACCTATTGGGAATGCAAATCTTAGAATCTTAATAATTACAAAATGTTATTCTATATATAAAGGATGTTGCCAACTGTTCCATAATATTTCAAACGACTATGTTAAACATTTAAAAGATACTGTGATGCAAGTTCTAAACCGGTTGTTCAATGTAATATTTATTCAACATGTGTCTTAAACTGTTTTATTTATCCTATTTACAACAAAAGGCGATATGATTATAGAGGCGTTACTACAGTAAGCTGTTTCGGAAATCTTAATAGAAGGTTAAATACTTACGTCAAATTACTAGAGTCTATGCATCTGGTGAGACGGTTTTGGCCCATTATGTTGCTTTTAAGGTTGTAACACCCAAGGTTAGCCAAAATCATCTTTCCTGTTTGGGCGCCATATGGCCTTTACTGTGTTGCGGCGCCGTAAAACCGAACTATCCAATTATATGGTGTAGAATCTAGGGAGTTTATAAAGCAATGTCAGTTGAAATATCTATAAATATTGTTGTGTTAAAAATATACTCATCATTGAGTGTTTTGGTGAACTTAGAGCATTGTATCTTGATTTAGTTATAAAAAATTGTACAATGTAGTTTACAGTTTTTTACCTGCCAAAATAAAAGAAAATAGAGAAATATTATGTACAGACATAGTACGTTATTATCTTAATGGTCAAAGTGTCACCACAGATATCTTAGGTTACAAATTCATTACAAGAGTAGGGTTTTATCGAATACTTCTAAAAAGTATCCCGTTTTGTCACCAATAGTATTAAGTATTAAGAATGGAAATAAAAATAACTGTATGCAAAACTGGAATGAGCAGCTAAGCAACTCTGGTAAATGTGCATTCTATAGGATATTGAAGACAAATTTTTGAAATATAAAGTTATTTTAAGTTTATTACCAAAATATCCGCCATGTATTTATGCCATTTTAAGCGTAGTAGTCATTTACTGTATTTACTATATAAGCTTGCTACTGAAACAGGATGATTTACTAATATTGCTCATAGTTGACAGTTTTGTGATTTGTGTAATGATAACTTCTTGGATGATGATTTTCATTGAAACAAAAGTGCCATACAGTAGTTGCTTTATATTCAATCTTCCATTTCTGGATTTTTTTCTAGTCTGTTTTACACTGTGTTTGTCTAAATTTATCCACAGGTCTAGAAGTTTTGTTGACGACCAACTCTTATGTATATTGTTTTATGAGTTATCCTTGTGTATAAAGTTATGTGTATGTTAAAGGAATCCACTGAGATTTTTTGGCATGACAAGACTAGAAATATTTTTTTCCAGATTTGTAAACATTTTGATGTAGGTCTGTACCAATAACTTGTGTGCAAATTTTCAGATCATTCCCTCATCCAGTTTTCCCGGTATGATCATTTTTATTGTCCAAAATGACCTAAAAATTAAAAGCGTTGCAACGCTTTTCACCCACATTGGGTTAAGAATCGCACCAAAAATCTATTATAAATTTTATTCTGAGAATATTTGTTTATGATCCTTTGCAAATGTTTTCATTTTACGTATTGCACATGATCTTATTTAGAATTTCAAATTTTATGTTTTTAGACCTTTAGAGCTTAGTGGAGCTCTGTAGGAGCACATTTGTCTCGGAGCACATTTGTCTCACAAAGTGTGACCGATGTGTTCGTAAACATTCATATTTGCGACAAATTGGAAATGAGACAGATGTGTTCGACACACAATAGAAAGGACACTCGAAGCACATTTGTCTCACATTTTCCCATAAAATTCTTAAAAGGTAATGATTTTGCCCATCTGTATACCGGCTACCAGCCATTATTCTGTATTTATAATACCGTTTTGTGGTCACTTCCGGTCAGTCAAAAATGCATAGGAGTCATATATTAAATTATAAAGAATATACCTGTTCTAAATGTCACAATGAAAATTTTTACAAGTGCAATATCCAGAACCTAAACACATATGCAGCAATTCTGTTCTTATCGTTATTATTTGTGATACGTTTATTTTTCAATGCTTAAAGTTTTATAAATGATTTATGGCACTAGAATTATTCTTAGTAAAAACTAGGTAGTATCTACGATGACATAAATCTTAGTAAAAACTAGGTAGTATATACGATGGCATAAAGGGGACATAGAATTTTCTTATTTGTTACGTGCGCACACGATAGCTTTTACGTGGCCACGCGATACTATTACGTGCGCACGCGATAGCAATTGCATGTGCATGCGGATATGTATTCCGCATTCGGACCCTGACCGGGATCCTCGAATGAATAGTTCGTCGCCCCGTGTATGTGTCGAGAGTCTACAGTGGTAAGGGGCAAGTGGGTTTTTTTTTAAATCACTCGGCCACGGAGGTCCTTAAATGATCTATAACAGAAAATAAGAAGACCATTACACACTATTTTGTTTTCATCAGAAATATATGTATTAAAAAATCGTCATTCTTTCAGATCCGCCATTGAATAAGCACTTAAAACATGCATGAGTTCCTGAAATAATCCGGGCTATGCCATAATTATGGAATATCGGGCCACTCAGAATCGAGCAAGACGCGACATTCCGATGAGACACGAAGCCAGGCACGATTTTGTAACACGAGATCTCGCAATGTCAAAGTATCCCTTTTCACGAGATTAAGAAATGAATCAATTTTTACTTCTTTAGATAGGGAAAGTATGAATTTATTAATATTCAAATAATGATTTCTGAGGAAGTTAGATGCTTGTAACCCAAAGAAATGCGCAATAAATGTAAAATAATGCGGCATGAAAGTAGAAAAATGTAAACAAAGTAGTATTTTGACTTCAGTACAGAATTCTAAATCACTTTCAATACAAACTGCAAAAAATCAGCAGATGAAAAAAATGCTTCATGTAATTAGCTAATGAGTAACTTTTTGGAGCTATAAAAGTATACCAAAAATAAAAAGCTTTTGAAAAATACAAATAATAGCATTTCTCTATCATAATGGGCCTTTAAGTGATTTTATGTAGACTATAAAGGGAATACTACTTAGCAGTATATGACCTGAAATCAATTTCTTGTCTCGCTTCGACGAGGGAGATGCGTAGCGAGACGCGAGATTTCGCTAGACGCGAGATTTCGGCGAGATGCGGTGTTCCGTTTGGACATAAGTAATATTTTTGTCTCCCTGAACAGCTATGCACAATGGTTCAAAAGTGAAACTGAGATGGTACGATGATTAAAACACGATGGCACGATGGTGAAATCACGATGATGCGATGACACGATAGAGAAAATAATATCGCGTTTTCATCATCATACCATCGCAGTTTCATCATACCGTACCATTGTATTTTCACCATCGTAACATCGTCTTTCACCATAGTAACATCACGTTATCATCATCGATACTTTGTTGTTTATACCATCGTACAATCGTTGTTTCACTATCGTACAATCGTTGTTTGACGTTCGTACCATTGTGTTTTCACCATTGCACCATCGCGTTTTCATCAACGTACCGTCCTGTATCGCGCTGTCACCATTGTACCTTCGTAAACGGAATTTAGTATGTTTCAGTGTACGCCTTCAGGTTAAGCCAAACATTTTTTTTAATTAGAGATATTATAATTCATAGTTCACTTTAGGTTTTCATAAAGAAAGCATAAGCAAACCTATTGATTATTACACTTCACATGTGGTGAAACGGCGAACCTCGATTCTGAAAAAAGAATTTCTGCCGTGGAGAAATATGTGACAAATAATTCATAAAAAAATTGACATGAGACAAATGTGCTTTTTTGTCCCTTAAAAACACATGAGACAAATGTGCTTTCTTGTCCCTTAAAAAACTTGTTTGGAGCACATTTGTCACACAAATGAGTTATTTGGGGTAGACATTTGAGCTCCCATTTGTCTCATGTGGGACAAATGCGACCGCATCGGTCTTACGTAAGACAAATGTGCTCAGAGACAAATGTGCTCCTACAGAGCTCCTTTAAACCGATGACCATATAGACCTAGCTATTGAATAAACTTGAAACTTGTGATGGTTGTTTAAAGTTGTTCTATTAAATGGAATATAAAGGAAAACGCCAATGAAACTTTTCCATGATATTTCTAGTTGGGTTATGTGATATTAAGGCACAACAACGGCATTTACTGTTCGTAACCCAGAAATGTTAAGGGTTAACGTCAGGACAAACAATTAAAAAAGTTTAGTTACCTTTCTAATATACAGAGCGCATTAATTTATATAGTACACGTTTGAATAAAAGCAAACTTAAAGGCAAAACTTTATGTAAATGCAAAAGAATTGCACCGGGAGAGCACAATAATCAAGTCACAACCCTGAAGGTCAGGGTCACACTCAAAGGTCCAATGTAAAAAAAACATCTATTTTTCATGTCCGCTCTATAACTTATTGACAATTCAAAGGTTTTAAACTTACTTGACACAAATGATCACCACCATGACACAAACTGCAGAGTTCAACATCCCTGTTGCTACCCCCAAGGTCAAGGTTGTATGTTCTCCATATTTTTTTTATTAATGGAAGATTTCATATAACTTGGCACAAATAATCACCATCATGAGACTATGTGATTATGATATGCATGGCATAACATCAATGTCGTGGCTGGTAAAAGGTCAAGAAGTACACATTCATGTTCACTGCGGAAGGGGATTACTGCCTTGCTCATATTTGAACACCCCTCGTACATACATGTATATATGTTGGACAACTTATAATAAAAATCACTGCTTTATACTGGTTTATAATTATGACTGGCTCTCAGGCAAAATTTACAAAGAACATCGCTACAAACACAACAAACAAACAGACAAACAAACAATAAAGAAATAAATAAACAAACGCCGATATAAATAAATTTTTATTTGATCTTTTAAGCAGATGAATGTGATTGAGATAAAAGAAAAAGAATGTGAATATTGCATTGCAGCATTTAATTTGTTTGTTTTTAATCTTCAAAAACTAGCATTGCTATATAAGATATAAAGATATAAAGAATGTTCAAATTCTTTACGCAATGTTTATATTATTTACGTATACTTTAGCATTGATTTAGTTTAAAAGAAATATATAAGCATCTAACATAATACAAAAATAAATTAGTAATCAGTAAAAACATCAATACAACGTGTTTATCTTTATTTTAAGTTGCAACGAGATTCCAATCATCGAGATCTAGTCGTTTTAAATTTAAAAGAAGTCATATATTTTTACTTCATTTGAAAGATTGACAAACATCCATTACAACGTAATCCATTGATTAGAAACATTGAAGATCGATTCCGATAGTACGAATGTCAAACCAAATTATATCTTAGTATACAGTAAAAACTCTGAAAACCGGACCATGTACATATATTATAATTCATCAAAATTTGAGCTCTCTTATGATTGTCCTATGCCTGTAAAATACAAAACATAGATTTAATTTGCAATACGGTATTGTGTATATACATGAATGTTAAAATATATAAGATTATAATTACGGCGAAAAACCAAAATTATTGTAAAAGAACAAAAGACAAAATTCCAAGCATTTACTAGTTATTAGGTGCTACATGTATTATCCAGAAATAAAATTACATTTCCAGAATATTTTGAAATTATAATCCTACCTTTAATTCTTTTAGTTTTCTGATAAGTCGTAGAAGTTCTTTGTTCTGAAGAACATTCTTTCTCTTGAATGCAGTGCTGGCTTCTCCTTCATCGTCCCCGGCACCGGTGCCACCAGACTGGTTTACTCCGCCTTCGCCATCACTCATTGGTGGACTCTTTTGCTCACCAGCACCACTGGCTGGCCTTTCAGCCGGTCCGCTTCCTGTGTTTTCTTCATCATCACCAGAAAGTTTTTGGTCATCTCCAACCACTGGCTTTCCTTCACCATTAGCATCCGCAATTTGGTTTATTTGGTTATCATCTTCAACATCATCATCGGCTGCTTGTTCTTCTACTCCTTCTGTTCCCACTACTGATTCAGTTTCTTCTTCACCGAAACTGGTGTCTGTTTGGCTTTCTTCAAGTACCTCTATTTCGCTGGAAATTTCGGGAGTCTTATCATTATTTGGCTGAAGATGTTCAGCTGCATTTTGCATTTCAGATTCTATTTCATCTAATGCCTTATCGGTTTTTTGTACATTTGTTTGTACAATTTGATCATAATCTTCTAAAGTGTCCAGAAATTTTATGAGAAAGTCTACAATATCACCTGCTTCGTTTAGTTTACCATTTCTCAATCCCTCTTTTATGATTTCCAATAGATCTTCGACATTCTCCCTGACTCCATCAAACTCATGTCTTAAGTTTTCTTCAATGTCGTATGGGATTTTATTGTCTTCATTATTACTACCAGATTCTGAAAGCATTTCAAACCTAACTAATGATTAGATATCCCAACCAATTATTAAATCATACAGTTCGATGTTTACGTTTATTTTGATGAAAATATTTATTTTACTGACAAGCAAGTGTTATCATAATCTACATAGTCTGATAAAACAAAATGATATATGTATGCAAGTTTTACAAAGCATTTTTGGATTAAGGGCTCTGGACGATAATATACATGTATTAACCTTACAATTGTCATGAACAGAACTTACCGTATTGCACAAACTTTAAGGTTTCTATTTTGATTTATTTCGTTAAATTAAAATATAATTTTGAACATATCAAAATCAAATATTTCTATTACGGTCTTGTTTTTAAACATTTTTTACAATAAAAAATCTTGGTATTTATGCAGTAGCTTTTTGAGTTTGATAACACCAACATCACGATTTGTAAGTAGAAGTGCAAACATTATTTACTTCTTTTGAATCTTTGACAAAAATTGTTTATTATATATTTGGTTAATACAGAATTTATTTTAGTTCGATTGTGTAGGAAGCTATACGACACACTTTCGAATCCGTTCCTGGAACCATCCACTACTGAGCAATGAGTGTAAAGTTTCTTGCTCAAGGAAACAACGACTTGCCCCTGACGGGGTTTGAATCCATACGGCTAGCGATCATGAGATTACTAGTCCGACGCGTTAACCACTCGGCCATGCCGCCACATAATATATTTCTGCTGTATGATTGAAATTCGCAGATTCTTAATATCTGAGGCTGCATGACTGTTTTAGGAAATTTGAAACTGAAAAAAAGAGAAATATATTACCGATCTCATTTACGCTATTTTGTTCATCTCCGAAGCCGACAGTTCCTGCAGTTTCGGAATCCTTACCACCAGCCGGAGGAGGATTGTCACTTATCTCGTCTCCCTGTTTATTTTCTCCACTCTGTTCATTTTTTGGCAAGTCAGCAATGTCACTTTTCGGCAAGTCAGCAATTTCAGTTTTTGGCAAGTCAGCATTTCCAGTTTTTGGACGGTCAGTATCTTCAGTTTTTGGCAGATCAGCATTTTCAGTTTTTGACAGATCAGCATTTTCAGTTTTTGACACGTCAGCATTTTCAGTTGGTGGAAGCTCATCATTATTTGATGACTGTTCTTGTGGTTGAAATAATGGTAAGTCATCATCATCTCTCCTGGACAAATACGTTATTAAATCATCCAGCACGCTTAGCTCCCTCTGTTTTTCTGCTTTCGATAGGGGTTTTGCATCACCATGCCGTAACACGGTTGCGAAACAAACGAGAATCGCTAGAACAGTAAACAAAAATTGCATTTTAAAAGTTGCGTGTTAAACACCCTAACAGTCGGTATCCAACTGATGAAAATTACATCAAAGCTAGATCTGTGGTAACGCATGTGAGGTTCCTACGAGTATTGTTTATAGAGTCCTCAAATATTAAAAAAATATTTATCAATACCAATACAATGTTAATCACTTCACGATATTAGTGAAAAGAAATGTACTGGAATTGCTTGTGTGTATGAATGTGACATAATAGTTTATTTGTTATTAAATGTCTAACAATTTAAATTTAACATGTTTAATTAACTAAAATGTTACATATATAATTTTGGTTTGATAAACAGTGTTTTTCTTTCGGGTCCATTCACTAATCTTGTTTCGGTTGTCCGTATATGTGACGCCTGTTATGCTCGGGGTGAATATATAACGGCTACCCTGATTCTTTCATATGCCGCTGGTGCAGCACAGAATAACCCAAGATCTACTATATTTTGTGTAAAGCGGGGGTTGACTCCCTTAAGAATACTAGTCTAGCACGATTCGACTGGGTCATGAATCGGCCTTTTATGATGCGCATTTGATTGAAGTTAAAGCTTAATGAGGGTTCATCCGCCCTTTCGGGCACAAAATGCAGCTTGCGCTGTCGAGTACGGACCCCGGACATGTCACCAGTCATGTCCTTAAAGAGTTAATTTTGAAGCACAAAGTGGTGATTATTTACCTCCATGCAATTTCCACAGAGTATTAGCCAAAGATATGAATTTTGAGCCAAAAGTAGGTCACTGTACGGCGGTCAATGAGAACGTAATTGTACAGTAACCTGTGACAATAGGAAAGGTTAACCCTGAAAAGGGCTGTTTGCGACAGCAATAGGCCTGCCTTTCAAGCCGTCTAACCACACCGTCCTCGTCGACCCAAGCGCCTACTTTGTAGGGCCACTCCCCTCGGCATTAGTCAGGACACCGGCAGCTGGTCCGCAGCACAAGTTTCGATCTTTTTGCGTCGTCCCCAGTCTTCAAATCTTCTGCCGATGCCCTGTGCCTTCTCAGCGACGTGCACGCTCCAAGGGGAGGTGAGAAGTTTATGATGCGCAGCTTTTTCTTTATGATGCGCAGCTTTTTCTTTAGACTTATATTAAGTATGGAACAGTCATTTTAAAGCGCTTAAGTAGCTAAAGGCTCCAGTTGGTTAGATCATTTATCGTTGATAGTAGTTTATAAGATTATCTGCTGCATTTGCTCAGTTTGTAAAATACATTATTTCAATTTTAACCTAACCAGGCAGTGTTTCATGTATGTTATAGATAAGAATAAAATAATGAATAAAAAGAGAAAAGATTCACTGATGTTGTGAACCGCCCCATGAATTAGGTAACCATAAAGTTGACCATTCCACGTTGCCTGGCAGAGGTATTGTATCATAAATTACAATTCAAATGTTTTTGTTTTATCAATTACATTTTACCCATGTTACCTAGGTTTGTTCTTAAACGGGCTGTACATGTTCTCGTTTTTGTGGAACTTACGACAATTTCTTTGAACATGTTTTATTTATAATTGATTACCATTGAATAACTATAATTGTAGTCCCCAATTGTAAGTTACATGTTGAAAGCTTATTCTTTGTTAAATAAGTTTCTCAAAGTTTGCTGAAACAAAATCATTTTGAAAATGTTTTCCAAGCCCGGCCAATTAGAAAAATGTTAGATATGGAAAGAAGACGACTTGTCTCGTATATTGGTGGATATTTATGTGTAACAATAACTAAAGCAATCAAGCAAATGATTCTTCATCGGACACCTCTTGCAAAACTATCTGATACTATTTAAGCACATTACTTATACTCGTAAGCCACACTCACAGATCAGCTAGAGGTGACTCCTTAATTCACAAGGCACTGATACATCGTACTTTTCTGTTTGCAGAAAATGAGAAAGGAGATTTATTTCATTACGGGCCTCAATATGTGTAGGAGGCTTAAATATGGTTGACGATCAAATATTAAACATGATTTTATACTTATCAGAATGGGTCTTCTTTCAAAAGTTAACTTAATGCAAATTAGATGTAGATGAGTTTTATGTTTGTATAGGCGTACAAACATCCCACTGAATACCCCCCGAGTATTACTTCATCAATAGATGCAAGTCAATCGTGATGAAACTTTTAAACGAACTCCATTGAGGTTCAAAACTCTTAAAAAATGAATGTCTCACATAGATTAACTAGGACAAGAAATGATGAAGAAATAAACTAAAACTTAATTTTATTGTGCCATTCTAAGTCCGATTTGAAATAAAAGCGTTTTAAAACGCTAAATTTTCATTTGTCGACCATTTGCATGCACAATTATGATGATTCTTTTGGAAAATCGGAGTGAGCGAATGTTTTTGGTCTACCACACAAAATTAGAAACATTATTTTCAGTTCTGTCATGTCAAAAACAACACAAAAAAAACCCACAAAAAACAACATCAAAAACACAACAACAACAAAAACACCAAAAAGACTCAGTTGAGTCCTGTATTTTGAATTAAGAATTTTACATGCAGTAACTAAAAGATCATAATTGGATAACGTACGTGGCTTTAATTATTTGCATTCTAGATTATCTTTTTACCCCCCCCCACCTCCCCTAAAAAAAGAAAGATAAAGAATAAGAACTTGTTTGATAGACCACCTGTCAACAACGACCACGTTTTTCTTACATAGCAAGGTCATCAGCTTAAATCAAATTACTGTGGATGTACACCCTACGACAATTCTATATTCTACGGCTAGACACTACAATTACTTAATTAAATAATAAATGAGGAATTTTGAGGGTACTAATAAATATTATTTACCCGGCCATTAACTCTATTACTGATACGCCTATGATAACAGCATACATTATTTTAAAATTCTTCTAAAAACATCGATAGGTATTATGTATAAAAATATTCAGCATAAAGTATTCTATAGATAGGAATTGAAGTGTAAAGTTATATTTAAATGCGTCGTTCAGCTTTCTATTTCTTTTTAAAAATCTACTACTGGATTTTTAAACGAATGACAGCTTTAACACAGTCCTAGGTAGGTTTTTCAAATCATCATCATCATCATCATCATCATCATCATCAACAACAACAACAACAACAACAACAACAACAACAACAACACAATAACAAAAAAACTAAACAAAAATCAAGACAACGGTCACGGGACATTTTTAAAATGATTACTAGTATTGACCAATCAACGTTGAAAATTGATGTCTACACGTTATTTAAAGCTAAAGATTGACCCGTTGAAAACTGATCCCGTTGAAAAGTGACCCCGTTTAAAATTGATCAACAGTATAGCAAAATGAAGACAAATTACATCACTGGAAGTTTGGAGGCGTTTATTTTAAAAGATACGTTGCTCCCTAGCTTATTTGATAAAATAGTATTTCTTTACAGCTCGTCTTAATTAAAAGAAACAAAAACAGTATTTTCATATTGTAATTATTTGCAAGTTATTGATAAAGGAATCGAAAATGTAAGCCAGTTTTTCATAAACGAAAAGAACGACCACTTATTATCAACAGAGGAAATCTGACGCTTTAGTTGAAGGTATGCATAGAGTGTGTCAGATTGAAGACATGTATTATAATGTTTCATATATCCCGTAATAAAACTATAAAACTAATGATACATAGGGTCAGTGTCCGAGTGGTTCAGGTCGTCGACTTCAAACCACTTGCCTGTCACCGTTGAGGGTTCGAATCCTGAAAAGGGACTTTGGATTCTTTCTCGAATCCTGAAGGGATCTTTGGATTCTTTCATCCAGCTAACAGACGTAACGTCGGTGGTTCTACTCAGCTGGCAGTTAGTACCTGATAGGGCGTCTGAGCTAGGTCTTCCTTCACCAGTAAATCTGGATTAAATTCGCCGTATGACCGTAACTGTGTTAATTGATGCGGCGTAAAACCAAAAAATAATACATAGGGTTCTTCAAAATGGAGCCTTAACAGTACATTTGAATTTAATCTTATCAATATTTTGAGCGAAGCTAGTGGGATCCTTCAATGTCCCAGTGTGTTATTTCATAGAACTTTATCATTTGTGAAAATAAAAAATTGATTATTGTTAAAGTATTTCAAAAAAATTTATATTAAAGTTTAACTATAAAAGGTCATTCGCTCATAATCTGTTTAAGTCACAAATCATGGCCTTGCAAAATAAATGCAGGGTGTAAATTATATGTAGAATCTTTATGCTAATTCATTGTTGCTAAGCATTTCAAATATAGATGCATCTAAATATGAATATATAAGTACCCGTCGTTAAATATACATCAAAATATACACCACAGTGAAGATAAGTTTCTTTCCAAAAGAACTCACACTCAATTGATTTCCTGTAGAAGTTAAATATGGTTATACCAGTGTAATAGTTTTATATAGCATATAACATCCATGTACAGTCCGTGATATTTCTATCATATCAACAGGTTTAACATTTAAAGAGGCAGACGTTTGATTTCCTAGCTCCCTTAGCTCAATAGAGAACATATCTTATTTGTTAACCAGTGGTCAATGGTTCATTCCTCTAGCGAGCAGAAAGTTTTCCGTGACAACTAATCTCGGACGTCGAGTCTACTGGTCATTTGTCGCTCACCAAGCATTATGAATAAGTAGTCGATAACTTGCGGAAAAAATACCGGATACTTATATACTGGTTAGTTATCCAGGACCGAGCGCCCAAAACTGTGTTAAAATCGGCATAAAACCAACCAAACTAGAAAAGCAGACATGGCCGTAAAATTGAATTTAATTTTCCAAATCGCGGCATCCTCACACATTATTTTAATCAAGTGGTAACAACATAAAAAGGTGTATATGAGCCGCGTCACGACAAAACCAACATAATGGGTTTGCGACCAGCGTGGATCCAGACAAGCCAGCGCATCCGCGCAGTCTGATCAGGATCCATGCTGTTCGCTTACCAACCCTATTACAAGTAGAGAAACTGATAGCGAACAGCATGGATCCTGATCAGACTGCGCGGATGCGCAGGCTGGTCTGGATCCATGCTGGCCGCAAACCCATTATGTTGGTTTTGTCATGACGCGGCTCATATACGTTTCATCATTATTGTCGGCAAGTCTATTGCAATTATTGTCCGGAGTATAGCTCGAAATAATATTGAGGAGATATTGACTTAAAACTTGAATAATGTACGGTTGACAAAAAGTAAATTTTGTAGCTCGAAAAACATTTTACTATCCTTTGTTAACAAGTGCGTGGTCATTTTTACTTGCGTATGTGGCACTTTTTACGTGCATTGGTGAAAATACATTTGTCACAATGTCCCCTCTGTACAACCGTAGTTCCGCATAGTTCAAAGCGCTGTTTTGCCCGGAGTGTAAATAATTTTCAATGATAACTATGGTTTATCACATTAGGAATTCAACAAGTTGGTTAATACACATCGTTCAAATCGAAACTCCAATAAAATTTGTGCAACAAAATCAATTTTGTTTAAACCTCCCATAAAGTAAATAATGTATTGATATTTTATTTATTCAGAAATGACGAAAGAGACAAGTAAAACAATAATAAATGTTTAATAAGTGGCGACAAAAGTAAAAGTAAAACGTAAAAATGAAATTAAATCATAATCAATAAAACGACAGCAAACAATACTTAACATCCATGCAAAGAGACCATCTAAGCTCCGCTGTTATTATAAAGTACTAAACATATGTATTTGCAACAGATTAACAGTAACAGCATGCTCTTTTTTCTCTCTATAGAGCTGAATTAGTTATATGTTTAAAAGGTTGACTTTAATAATGGTGATTTACCAATTATTGATAATGAAAATTGAGCCGCGTCATGACAAAACCAACATAATGGGTTTGCGACCAGCATGGATCTAGACCAGCCTGCACAGCCGCACTTGTAATAGGGTTTGGTAAGCAAAACAGCATGGAACTGATCAGAACTGCGCGGATGCGCAGGCGTCTGGATACATGCTGGTCGCAAACCCATTATGTTGGTTTTGTCATGGCACGGCTCAAAATGATCGTAATACAATATGAAGAAAACTACTTAGCCATCTTTCTCACGTTACTTGATACCTTCTGAACGATATCATACAAATTCCATTGGGTCACCGCACTGCGACGCTATGATACTGTGGATTTATGATAATTTTTTCATCCTAAAATATAAAATAATTTCAACCCAATTATGGCAAAATGTCAATTTATTATGATTTTTACATAATCACTGACCATTTACAATTGAATGGGTGCAATTCCACTTGAACTGTATTGTAAAATTTTGCAAGTTTATTCCTTGGACATATCTATACACTACTTGAATAGATTAGCACTGCAACTGCATGGGAGTGATTTTTTTGTCATCATAGTAACAAAATTTAAACAAAGTAGTATTTTGACATCCATACATAATACTATATCAATTTAATTGCACTAATTGCCAGAAAACAATTAGGATGATAGTTCAGATAATTGCCAAATGAGTATCTTTTTGAAAACTATATAACAGGACACCAAAAATAAAAAGCTTTTGAGAAATTAAATTAACCGTCTTCCTGAAGACATACTACTGTGGGCCTTAAACATCATTTTTACATTTGTTGTTGTCTTTATATTTAATATTTCATGTAACTTGTTTTGTTAAATACTTGTTTTGGAATAGGCCAAACTGTTTTTTTTTTCTACATAAAGTAAAACATTTAGTGGTGTTCAGTGTAAAGACGACGGCGATGACATTATATTAGACTAATTTAACCCATTACTGACAGACAGCATGAGTTTTCACGTGTGAGGGATTTATAATTATTTTTCAACGCTAAGAAACATATAAAAAGCTACGTAATGAAAGTAAAGTTCTTTGTAGGAATCCTGACAATTTATTTGAGGGAAAACAAAGAAAGATATACACAAAGGTAAACGTTTTGACTTTTTCCCAAAGTGAAGTAGTATTCGGATAGATTTTTTAGATATCACTGGTCATTTGCACTTGAATGGGTGTAATTCCACTTGAACTGTATTGTAAAATTTTGCAAGTTTATTCCTTGGACATATTTATACACTACTTGAATAAATTAGCACTGCATGGGAGTGATTTTTTTTTGTCATCATAGTAACAAAATTTAAACAAAGTAGTATTTTGACATCCATACAAAATACTATATCAATTTAATTGCACTAATTGCCAGAAAACAATTAGGATGATAGTTCAGATAATTGCCAAATGAGTATCTTTTTGAAAACTATATAACAGGACACCAAAAATAAAAAGCTTTTGAGAAATTAAATTAACCGTCTTCCTGAGACATACTACTGTGGGCCTTTAAACATCATTATTTACATTTTGTTGTTGTCTTTATATTTAATATTTCTGTACTTATTTTGTTAAATACTTGTTTTGGAATAGGCCAACTTGTTTTTTTTTCTACATAAAGTAAAACATTTAGTGGTGTTCAGTGTAAAGACGACGGCGATGACATTATATTAGACATAACCCATTACTGACAGACAGCATGAGTTTTCACGTGTGAGGGGATTTATAATTATTTCAACGCTAAGAAACATATAAAAAGCTACGTAATGAAAGTAAAGGTTCTTTGTAGGAATCCTGACAATTATTTGAGGGAAACAAAGAAAGATATACACAAAGGTAAACGTTTTGACTTTTTCCAAAGTGAAGTAGTATTCGGATAGATTTTTTAGATATTATTTTCGTTGGGAGAAGCATTCCTAGGAGTAGGATACAGTTCATGCTGCTGTCACATTCAGCATGTGAAATCAATACTGCATATTATAAAAGGATCCCTTGCTTTGGGATAGTGGTTTTATTTCGTATTAGCTCAGAGCTTCAGATAAAGATTTGAGAAAATTTTAGAAATTTAATATCTGTCTGCAGCAAAATACTTGTTTACAATTATAACCCTCTTACCCATAACACTAACATTAACCCTGGAAGTAATTTGAGTGATTTTGTAAAGAAACATTTATATTGAAGAAATAATATTTGGTGAAATAATGTTAAAAATTATAGCTGTGGACATATTAACAGATTTATTAAGCAGTGATTAACTTTTGTTTCAGACAGACATTAAATACACGTTAGTTTTCTGTCCTGTGTGTATGTCATGGTTCAGAACTGTTCATTATTAAGGTGAGAAGATGTGTAAGCGGCCTGATAGCTCAGCCGATAGTGTAGAGTAATGGTATTCCGAGGTTCCCCGGTTTGAGTCCCGGTCTGGCTGCACATTTTTCACACCCTGTGACATTTGGCGCCCAACATAGTTCTGTGACAGAATATATCTCAGAGTTTAATTTACATTGGTCTGTGACCCTATGTAATTAGAGGACAAATTTCAATATATGTTGGGAAGTATGTCACAGTTCAGACATGTTCACTATTTAAGGGGGAGAAGATGTGTATGTGGCCGGATAGCTGAGAGTTGGGAACAGTATTTCAAGGATTCCGGGTTTGAGTACCAGTCAGGCTGCACATTTTTCTCACCCTGTGATATGTTTTACATAAATAATAAACAAAATTAGATTTAAACTATTGCAGGTAGTTTATATAATAATGTTTTTTTCCTGTTTGTTGGTTATCATTATCTTTTAAATATATTATATTTATATTACGATTTAATGGCGTTATACAGTAGTGTTCCTTATACATAGTAACCATATGATCAAGTGTGTGCTTTACATGTATTTGAGTTCACATTAAAAGTGGATCACTCTATTTCTGGTATAATTTAACACATATTCATTTTAAATGTATTTTAAGGTATGTTAATTGATACTTAGAGAAAGTAGTTGCAGTCAAGTTATTTATATCATTTAGTGTGTGGTATCAATTCAAAAATTTTGTTTTTTGTTTGTTATAGTTCCAAGAAACTATGATCCTAGTCTTCATCCATTTGAAGCCCCGCGAGAATATATAAGAGCATTGAATGCTACAAAGCTTGAGCGTGTGTTTGCTAAACCATTTATTGGTTCACTTGATGGTCATAGAGATGGTGTACACAGTCTAGCCAAACATCCTACAAGATTGTCCTTATTATTGTCTGGGGCATGTGATGGTGAGGTAAGTCTACTGCTGTTTATTTTTTTCACCCCTCCCGTTTTTATGCCAATTTTGTTTGGGCACCTTTTTCCTTTCTCTAATTAAAATATTTTCTTCCTTACCTCTGGCAAAATTCTTATTTAAAAGATAATTACACAATAAATGGAAAGCATGGTTAACCTGCTTGGCACATTTAGTGTTTATTATGCCCCCGCCATGTAATGGCCGGGGCATATAGTGTTACCCTGTTCCGTCATTCCGTCCTTCCGTCCTACCTTCCTTCCGTCATTCTGTCATTCCGTCATCATCAGTTTCCGTTCATTATCTTAAGAACGGTTGCACACATTCAACTCAAATTTGACATATGGATATGTCATGAGAAAATACAGGTCAAGTTCGAATTTGGTCATGGTTCGATGATTTTTGGCAGAGTTATGCCCCTTTTACTTTGAAAATAATATGAAATTTCAGTTTCCGTTCATTATCTCCCCAACGGTACAACACATTCAACTCAAACTTGACATATGGATATGTCATGAGAAAATACAGGTCAAGTTCGAATTTGGTCGTGGTTCGATGATTTTTGGCAGAGTTATGCCCCTTTTACTTTGAAAATAATATGAAATTTTCAGTTTCCGTTCATTATCTCCCCAACGGTACAACACATTCAACTCAAACTTGACATATGGATATGTCATGAGAAAATACAGGTCAAGTTCGAATTTGGTCGTGGTTCGATGATTTTTGGCAGAGTTATGCCCCTTTTACTTTGAAAATAATATGAAATTTCAGTTTCCGTTCATTATCTCCCCAAAGGTACAACACATTCAAATCAAACTTGACATATGGATGCGTCGAAGGAATGCGCAGGTCAAGTTCAAATTTGCTCATGGTTCAATGATTATTGTCAGAGTTATGCCCCTTTCACTTTGAAAGTAATATGAAATTTTCATTTTCCGTTTATTATCTCCCCAATGGTGCAACACATTCAACTCAAATTTGACATATGGATATGTTTTTGGAATGCCCAGGCCAAGTTCGAGTTTGGTCATGGTTCAATGATTTTTGGCAGAGTAATGCCCCTTTCACTTTGAAAATAATATGAAATTTACAGTTTCTGTTCATTATCTACCCAACAGTGTTACATATTCAACTTAAATTTGACATATGGATATGTCAAACGAATGGGCAGGTCAAGTTGGAATTTGGTCATGGTTTGATGATTTTTTGGCAGAGTTATGTCCCTTTCACTTTGAAAATAATATAGATACATCTTAGGAATAAGCAGTTTAAGTTTGAATTTGGTTGTAGTTCAATGATTTTAAGACAAACTTATCTTTCCTGAATGTTGGAAAAATTTTGAACTTTCAGTTTCAGCACTCTTACTTTTAGCCATTATTTTGGCTACAAATATGCAATATGCTATTTTTAAAAGGTTTAGACTGAATAATTTCAGTGCCTTGAACATTGTATGAAAATGGTTTGTGTTAACATTGAAAAGTTTTAAGGGCTTTGAACTTAAAATGAAAAAAATAATTAATGCACCATCTGAAATTTTGGCTGCATGCGGGGGCATCCGTGGCATGATGACACATTTCTAGTTGAAATAAACTTGATGTTTAAATGAATGATTAAATAAACAATATTGCGAAGTATACTGTCAGGAGTATTCACATTTAGGCATTCTAAATTGGATGAAAAAGTAGGACAAAGACTAAGCAGTGTATTAAAAAGATGGCAAGTATTCTAAAACAAATGACACAATACATTTGTATTCTGACAAACTAAAACAGGCAATTCAAATTATGTAGGTTTGTTTGTACATTTACAAGTTTTTCAGTAACTTCAGAATTTAAACTTTCTTATCTTAGTAGAAATGTCAAGACACATAATTTTTCTGTCTCTGAAATAAATATAGTGGTGGTTATTCTGTGTTATTTTTACTGAAAATTTTTCATGTAGATACGAGCTTGGGATCTCGCTAGAAGACAGTGTGTGTCCCATGTACAGGCACATGATGGTTTTGTTAATGGTTTATGTTCAATACCAGATGGCACAGGATTTATGTCTGTAAGTAAATACTAATACAATATATAAATATCTGCAGATTTACTTTATGTCTGTCAGGGCTTTTTTCTTAGCACTTTGGTAACATGAACAGACACCCAGAATTGGGAATTTTTACCATGTTTTAGACAAATTGGTAAAAACTGACAACATATTGTAGACATCAAACAAGTCGAAGAAATCAAAATTTAATATTTGGGTAATATTACAATTGGGAATGCAAGATGACAATTTTCTATGGCACTGTGCGGTTAAATGTAGAGGTATCAATTATTCAGGTTATATGATGTAACACATGATGCTACAAAAGGACATAAAAAATGATATCTTTTGATGTGATCAGTCTATATTTCTTTAATATGATCTTTGAAATTACTTAATGACACAATTGTTCACCATTTTGACTGTCGGCATTCTGTTGGTAAAATCATTTTTCGGACATAAGTCACCATTATTGTATTATTATTGACAGATATCTAAAACAATTTTGAATGTTAGGATATGCTATTATTGAAAAAATTTGCTTAATTTATATAAACATGCCTTGAGTATTAATGTGGAATTCATGTGGAATTGTTATTTAGTGTGGTACAGACAAAACTGTGAAGCAGTGGTCATTGGGTGAAGATGGAATAATGAGTCATGAACCAGTCAGTACACTTTTAGGAAAGGTAAGTACATGTTTATCTCAGTTCAGTTCTTTAAAAAATATATGATAATGAGGAAATGTGTAAAGTTGAAATTAGAGGGTGTAAAGCTGTAATTGCTAGCTGGCCCATTACATGGTTTGTTGTGTCTTGTCATATAAAGTAGACATAAAGATAAAGTAAAATAATAAGACACCTACCAGGTGAAAATCCTTATATCAAACTTGGTAAAAGCAAGAGTCATTTTGTAATGTACATGTAAGTGGACAGAACAATTATTTTGTCATGTGACATAACAGATTGTTACCCTCTGATGCCATGTATTAAGGCAAAATTTAAAATAAAAATTACTTGAGTAATAATATTATCAGATTATTATATATTGTTGAGTACAAAACTGAATTCTGTTGGACCAATACCCAGCTGGTTAAACTATTGGATGTTACACTAGCCAAGTCTGATATAGGTTTTGCAGCTGTATATGAGTTAAACTACAGAATCAGTATTGTACACAACCATTACAATAGGGGTTTTATATGGATTGTATAGTCACTCTCAAAAATAAAAAGAGGCTAGATGAAATATAATATGCATTTGATAAAGGTATTTTGGACTGAAATGAAAATGACGAAGAAAAAAAAAAGAGAAAACAAAGCTTTACGGGTTGTGATAATGGATTTGATATGGACTTTGACTCAGAAAATGAAAACAAGACAAAATTGATAAGATTGGATCTATTAATGATTTCTATTGGAACATAAAGTGGGTCAAAGGCTGAAAGTTCATTGTTTATGATTTATAATGGAAAATATTTATATGGATTTAATATATATGGAAATTGGAAAGGGGAAAGTCATATGCAGTATAACAAGTTGGCCATCAAAGACCTAGATCGCACACAATGTCTCTAAGGCTATTCATGACAAGTGATAAATAATTTTGCCAATTGTGAATAAAAAAGCAAGCACAAGGTTAGATTCTAGGTCAGCTTATAATCAAAGTTCAGTTCTGCATCTGAATCTGTGCATATTGTCCAAACTTCATAGCTGTAGCTATAATGCAACAAAAAAAAATAGGTCACAGTATCAAATTCTAGGTTAACTGGTACTTAGCTAGCCTTTGGTGGCATATCAAACTGATTATGTGTTTTGGGTAAAATATTCATTCAAAACAGTCTTTCCTTTAATTTTGATGCTAATTTTCAAACATATATCTAGGCAATGCTATGTATAAGAAAACAAAGGAGCAGTGAATAAAATGACAGAAAATAGGAGAGAAAAAGGAAGAAAGTAGAAGCAGTGTTTAATGTCATATTAAAAGATGTTGTCATGTCACAGCCTACCTGAAACATATAAATAATAAAAAAAAATCTTTCTAATTTTTTTTATAGACAGTATTTGAACAGATTGATCACAGTTATGGCAATAATACATTCGCTACATGCGGTCAGCAGGTGGACATATGGGAGAGTGACCGCGCCGAGCCAGTCAGGTCATTTACCTGGGGTGTAGATAGTGTACATGCTGTAAAATTTAACCCTATTGAGGTATGATTAAAAACTCTCTTTCAAACTCACCTGAGCACAAGTTTCTCAGAGGTGAGCTTTCGTAAGTGCCGATTTCGAGTTTTGGCGAGATTTTAGGGTCTTTTTAGCTCGACTATTCGATAAGAATAAGTAGAGCTATTGTAGTCACCCGAGCGTGAGCGTCGGCGTCGGCGTAACCACTTATGTTAAAGTTTTTGTAATAGTTCAAATATTTTCAAAGTCCATTGACATATGGCTTTGAAACTTTGCACACTTGTTCACCATCATGACCTCAACCTGTAGACAGGAGGAGGTAACTCTATCAAGCATTTTGACAGAATTATGCCCCTTTATCAACTTAGAATTTACGTTAAAGTTTTTGTAATAGTTCAAATATTTTCAAAGTCCATAGACATATGGCTTTGAAACTTTGCACACTTGTTCACCATCATGACCCCAACCTGTAGACTGGAGGAGGTAACTCTATCAAGCATTTTGACAGAATTATGCCCCTTTTTCGACTTAGAATTTACGTTAAAGTTTTTGTAATAGTTCAAATATTTTCAAAGTCCATTGACATATGGCTTTGAAACTTTGCACACTTGTTCACCATCATGACCCCAACCTGTAAACAGGAGGTGGTAACTGTATCAAGCATTTTTTTTACTATCAAGCACTAAGAAAAGTCGAGCGTTGCTGTCCTACCGACAGCTCTTGTTTATCTACTTCTCCATTCATTAATGCAAGGTTTAAGACTCACTACATTATAATGAAAAGCATCGAGACATTGTTCATCATCTGAAGTTCATATAATCTAATGATTTTCATATCAAACCTGTACTTTTTTAGCAGTTACCAATATAGAGATTCTAATTCATAGATTTATTGCAAGACGTATTACATGCATATGTTTAAAGCCTTTGACAAAGGAACCAGAAATGTGTCAAAAACAAAAGTAATTTTATAATTGAATATTAGAATGAAAGAATATTTTATTATTCTTATTTTTTTACAAAGGAAAGCTCTGGTTATAGGAATTTTGAATGTACATGTAGTCAGGCTCATGGCTGTGTGTCAGCAGAGCTCCTTACATTTCAACCAAACTTTCACTAAGACAATGCATAAGTCCACTTTTTAGTATAAATAGGAGAGTTATTGTAAAAAAAATGACCTATTACATAGTGTTTCTGCATGAAAAGAGAGTACATGTATGAAATAAAAACAGTAATATATTTTACTATATTTCAGACAAATTTACTGGCAGGATGTGCAGCTGATAGAAGTATACTGTTATATGATATGAGAGGGTCAGCACCACTTAGAAAGGTAACTAACACAAATCTTATCTGATTTGTGGTCATGATGCTGAGTGGTTAACATGTCAGACATGTAGTCTAAAGCTTGATTTCAAACCCATGTCAGGATCAAGTTTTTTGTTTTCTTTAGCAAGAAACTTTACACACATTGCATAGAACTGGTTGGATCCAGGAACATATTTGATAGTGTTTATATAAGCTTATACATTTAGGTTCTAACACAATCACTCAAAAATAAATTCTGTATAAATTGAAACTTCTATTATATTTAAAACGTCTAATGGTCAACAACCATGACAGGGCTTGAATATTGAGTATATAGTATTGTCTAGTGGACCTCTATGCTTAGAATGAAAATTGACCTAACCTTGCTTTTATTTTACATAGACTAACATAGAGAAATACTTATCCTAGAGCTTAGGTATTTGACTTGCAGCATTGCTTAGTGGACTTCTACAAAAGTAGAATGACTCTGGATTAAAAAATATCAGCCTTCTTTTCGGCTCACATTTATTACATTTCAGGGTTTTTTCCCAGGATTTTGTGAACTTGACCTATACCCATGGAACTGGGAATTTCAGCGATATTTTGTTAAAAATTGGGAAAAAAATGCATGATTGAAAATTTGCAGTGATTAAATGAATGCAAACAACACTGTCTAGGATGGCATCTTCAAAAATTTAAGCACAATGACAGTGAAGAAGTCGTTATTTTCAAAGATTTTAGAGTTTTTTACTCAACATTTTTATTTTGCAACTTTCAAGTGGGAATTTTTTCCTGTGGATTGGGAAAATAATATACTATTTTCAATTGGGAATATGACCGAATATTGGCTATAAAACAAGCCAAAAAAAATCCCTGTTATTCTTACAAAAAAGGGGCATGCATGACCTTGTGGTTACAATCATTAACTTTAAACCTTTTGCCCCTTACCACAGTGGGTTTAAATCTTGACAGGGACTTTCGATTCTTTCATGTGCGGAAGCTAACTAGCTAGCTTATGGAATGTCGGGAGTTCTACTCGGGCGCATGTGGGTGCAAGAAATAACGCACAGAGGTCCTTCTCCACCAGTAAAGCTTGAAAGTAACCTTATGACCTATACTGTGTTGGTGCAACATAAACCCAACCAAAAGAGAAAAAAGAAAGTAGCATTAAAAATCTTCCTTGTGTTTTACAATGCCTAGACCCTTGATATTTTGCATAAAGATTGTAATCTAGTGTTTTTTGTTTTGTTTTTTTTTCAAAAAATATATCATACTTAATGCGTATGTTTGTATTTTTTTTCAGGTGATATTAAAGCTAAAGTCAAATGCATTGGCTTGGAATCCAATGGAAGCATTTGTATTTACCGTTGCCAATGAGGACTATAAGTAAGTTTTATGAAATAAGCCACTCTTCTATTATAGAAACTTACAACATTAAAGGTCATTATACCCCCGCACAACAAAGTTGTAAGGGGGGTATACTGGAATCAGCTTGTCCGTCCGTCCGTCCGTCCGGCTGTCCGTCCGTCCAGCCGTCCGTCGGTTTTTTCATGTCCGCCCAATAACTTAAGATTCCTTTGACTCTTAGTCTTCATGTTTGGCATTGAGGTTAGTCATGATTAGTAGATGACCCCTATTGATTTTGAGGTCACTAGGTCAAAGGTCAAGGTCACAGGGGCCTTGACTTCTTAAAGCTTGTCCGCCCAATAACTTAAGATTCCTTTGACCTACAGTCGTCATATTTGGCATGGAGGTAAGTCATGATTAGTAGATGACCCCAATTGATTTTGAGGTCAACAGGTCAAAGGTCAAGGTCACAGGGGCCTTGACTTCAAAAAGCTTGTCCGCCTAATAACTTAAGATTCCTTTGACCTACAGTCGTCATATTTGGCATGGAGGTTGGTCATGATTAGTAGATGACCCCTATTGATTTTGAGGTCACCAGGTCAAAGGTCAAGGTCACAGGGGCCTTGACTTCAAAAAGCTTGTCCGCCCAATAACTTAAGATTCCTTTGACCTACAGTCGTCATATTTGGCATGGAGGTTGGTCATGATTAGTAGATGACCCCTATTGATTTTGAGGTCACCAGGTCAAAGGTCAAGGTCACAGGGGCCTTGACTTCAAAAAGCTTGTCCGCCCAATAACTTAAGATTCCTTTGACCTACAGTCGTCATATTTGGCATGGAGGTTGGTCATGATTAGTAGATGACCCCTATTGATTTTGAGGTCACCAGGTCAAAGGTCAAAGGTCACAGGGGCCTTGACTTCAAAAAGCTTGTCCGCCCAATAACTTCAGATTCCTTTGACCTACAGTCGTCATATTTGGCATGGAGGTTAGTCATGATTAGTAGATGACCCCTATTGAATTTGAGGATACCAGGTCAAAGGTCAAGGTCACAGGGGCCTTGACTTCAAAAAGCTTGTCCGCCCATTAACTAAAGATTCCTTTGACCTACAGTCGTCATATTTGGCATGGAGGTTAGTCATGATTAGTAGATGACCCCTATTGAATTTGAGGTCACCAGGTCAAAGGTCAAGGTCACAGGGGCCTTGACTTCTTAAAAGCTTGTCCGCCCAATAACTTAAGATTCCTTTGACCTACAGTCGTCATATTTGGCATGGAGGTTAGTCATGATTAGTAGATGACCCCTATTGAATTTGAGGTCACCAGGTCAAAGGTCAAGGTCACAGGGCCTTGACTTCAAAAGCTTGTCCGCCCAATAACTTAAGATTCCTTTGACCTACAGTCGTCATATTTGGCATGGAGGTTACTCATGATTAGTAGATGACCCTTTTTGATTTTGAGGTCACCAGGTCAAAGGTCAAGGTCACAGGGGCCTTGACTTCAAAAAGCTTGTCCGCCCAATAACTTAAGATTCCTTTGACCTACAGTCGTCATATTTGGCATGGAGGTTAGTCATGATTAGTAGATGACCCCTATTGATTTTATGGTCACCAGGTCAAAGGTCAAGGTCACAGGGGCCTTGACTTCAAAAAGCTTGTCCGCCCAATAACTTAAGATTCCTTTGACCTACAGTCGTCATATTTGGCATGGAGGTTAGTCATGATTAGTAGATGACCCCTATTGATTTTGAGGTCACCAGGTCAAGGTCAAGGTCACAGGGGCCTTGACTTCAAAAAGCTTGTCCGCCCAATAACTTAAGATTCCTTTGACCTACAGTCGTCATATTTGGCATGGAGGTTAGTCATGATTAGTAGATGACCCCTATTGATTTTGAGGTCACCAGGTCAAAGGTCAAGGTCACAGGGGCCTTGACTTCAAAAAGCTTGTCCGCCCAATAACTTAAGATTCCTTTGACCTACAGTCGTCATATTTGGCATGGAGGTTAGTCATGATTAGTAGATGACCCCTATTGAATTTGAGGTCACCAGGTCAAAGGTCAAGGTCACAGGGGCCTTGACTTCAAAAAGCTTGTCCCGCCCAATAACTAAGATTCCTTTGACCTACAGTCGTCATATTTGGCATGGAGGTTAGTCATGATTAGTAGATGACCCCTATTGATTTTGAGGTCACCAGGTCCAAGGTCAAGGTCACAGGGGCCTTGACTTCAAAAAAGCTTGTCCGCCCAATAACTTAAGATTCCTTTGACCTACAGTCGTCATATTTGGCATGGAGGTTAGTCATGATTAGTAGATGACCCCTATTGATTTTGAGGTCACCCAGGTCAAAGGTCAAGGGCACAGGGGCCTTGACTTCAAAAAGCTTGTCTGCCCAATAACTTAAGATTCCTTTGACCTACAGTCGTCATATTTGGCATGGAGGTTAGTCATGATTAGTAGATGACCCCTATTGATTTTGAGGTCACCAGGTCAAAGGTCAAGGTCACAGGGGCCTTGACTTCAAAAAAGCTTGTCCGCCCAATAACTTAAGATTCCTTTGACCTACAGTCGTCATATTTGGCATGGAGGTGAGTCGTGATAAGTAGATGACCCCTATTGATTTTGAGGTCACCAGGTCAAAGGTCAAGGTCACAGGGGCCTTGACTTCAAAAAGCTTGTCCGCCCCAATAACTTAAGATTCCTTTGACCTACAGTCGTCATATTTGGCATGGAGGTTACTCATGATTAGTAGATGACCCTTTGATTTTGAGGTCACCAGGTCCAAAGGTCAAGGTCACAGGGGCCTTGACTTCAAAAAGCTTGTCCGCCAATAACTTAAGATTCCTTTGACCTACAGTCGTCATATTTGGCATGAGGTTAGTCATGATTAGTAGATGACCCCTATTGATTTTATGGTCACCAGGTCAAAGGTCAAGGTCACAGGGGCCTTGACTTCAAAAAGCTTGTCCGCCCAATAACTTAAGATTCCTTTGACCTACAGTCGTCATATTTGGCATGGAGGTTAGTCATGATTAGTAGATGACCCTATTGATTTTGAGGTCACCAGGTCCAAGGTCAAGGTCACAGGGGCCTTGACTTCAAAAAGCTTGTCCGCCCAATAACTTAAGATTCCTTTGACCTACAGTCGTCATATTTGGCATGGAGGTTAGTCATGATTAGTAGATGACCCCTATTGATTTTGAGGTCACCAGGTCAAAGGTCAATGGTCACAGGGGCCTTGACTTCAAAAAGCTTGTCCGCCCAATAACTTAAGATTCCTTTTGACCTACAGTCGTCATATTTGGCATGGAGGTTAGTCATGATTAGTAGATGACCCCTATTGAATTTTGAGGTCACCAGGTCAAAGGTCAAGGTCACAGGGGCCTTGACTTCAAAAAAGCTTGTCCGCCCAATAACTTAAGATTCCTTTGACCTACAGTCGTCATATTTGGCATGGAGGTTAGTCATGATTAGTAGATGACCCCTATTGATTTTTGAGGTCACCAGGTCCAAGGTCAAGGTCACAGGGCCTTGACTTCAAAAAGCTTGTCCGCCCAATAACTTAAGATTCCTTTGACCTACAGTCGTCATATTTGGCATGGAGGTTAGTCATGATTAGTAGATGACCCCTATTGATTTTGAGGTCACCAGGTCAAAAGTCAAGGGCACAGGGGCCTTGACTTCAAAAAGCTTGTCCGCCCAATAACTTAAGATTCCTTTGACCTACAGTCGTCATATTTGGCATGGAGGTTAGTCATGATTAGTAGATGACCCCTATTGATTTTGAGGTCACAGGTCAAAGGTCAAGGTCACAGGGGCCTTGACTTCAAAAAGCTTGTCCGCCCAATAACTTAAGATTTCCTTTGACCTACAGTCGTCATATTTGGCATGGAGGTTAGTCGTGATAAGTAGATGACCCCTATTGATTTTGAGGTCACACCTAGGTCAAAGGTCAAGGTCACAGGGACTTTGACTTCAAAAAGTTCTGTCCGTCCAATAACTTAAGATTCCTATGACCCACAGTCTTCATATTTGGAATGGAGGTTAGTCATGATAAGTAGATGACCCCTTTCTGATTTTGAGGTCACTGGATCAAAGGTCAAGGTCATAGGGACTTTGACTTCAAAAAGTTTGTCCACCCATTAACTTAAGATTCCTTTGACCCACAGTCTTCATATTTGGCATGGATGTTGATCATGACTATAAGGTGACCCCTATTGATTTTGAGGTCACTGGGTCAAAGTTCAAGGTCACAGGGACCTTGACAAAAAAAGTTTTTCTTCTCAATTGCTAAAGAATGTCCTGTCTGCAATGTGTTGATTTTGACATTTTCACATTTGAAGCATGTAGAATACATAACTTAGCAATGCACTGGCTTAGTAACCTGAGATTTGGCAGGGAGGTAATGTCCTTGCGCTCTTAATGGCCACTGTTGATTCTGACAAAGTGGTATGCGGGGGTATTCACGCCAAGATAGTGGCAGTTCTAGTTTATTTACAACTGTATGAGGATATTTAATTTCGTTAAATAGTAGAAATTTTATAAATGAAACTATTTTATCAGTAAATACTGCAGTTTAAAGGCCCATTATGCCCCAAAAATAGTTTTACTTATGTTTCTCAAAAGAATTTTACTTAGGTATAGTTAATAGGATACTCATTGGCCTTTAACCTGAACCATCTTTTACTTCTGTTGCTTTTTTAATTTTGGCACTTTTAGTGATTTAGTATTTAGAATGGAAGTCAAAATACAAATGTACTACTTTGTTTACATTTCATATCATTTATAACAAACAGAAGGTATATGGAACGTCTGTGGTTCTACTCAGATGCCTATTTGTGTGTTTAATAATGCACTCAAGGTTTTCCTCCACCAGTACAGCTGTAAAGTTGCCATGTGACCTTTACCATGTTTTCCAAAAAACAACAACAAAAAACCACAATGTCACACACCATACAGACATTAAGTTTATGTATATTCTAACAAAAATGAACATCTCGATGGAGGAATTCCAAACCTATGTGTCTGTCCAATCCACAGAGGTTTTGTTATGTTAATTCAATCATTTCAACAATATTTCATAGCCTTACTATATTTTATTTACTTTAATTTTACATTTTTAAGACTCTTATCATTAAAAGACACTCTTGTAGGATCATTTAAGTATTGATTTACAAAATAAATGACAGTATACATGTATTTAAGTTAGTAACAATGTGAAATAATACCCAATTTATATTTGCTTGTATTTTAATAAGTTGACATAATTTTCTTGTATATTTCAGTCTGTATTCATTTGACATCAGGAAGTTGAGTATGCCTTTAACCATCCATAAAGACCACGTGTCTGCAGGTAATATCATATTTCTGTTCACCTGAAGAGTTGTATCTTGTTAAATCCCTGGTCATCTGTCTGTCTGTCCATCAGTTATGACTTATCTGCTCTATATCATTTTAAACTCTTTGAACTTTGAAGAATTTCTTGATTTATTTGGTCATTGATAGACTCACATACCCAGGTTTCATATACCCAAGTTCAAGGTCAAAGTTACAGCACTGGTATATGTTAAACCCAGCAATATTTGTGTCCGCTTAAAGCTTTTGAATTACTCTGATGTTTACTTGTGTTTGAAATAAATGCAGGGAAAGACATCATCTGAGGTCTTCCTCCAACAGTAAGCCATATGACTTTTACTCCCCACCCCCCCTCCAAAAAAGAAATCTATAGAATATACTAATTGCTCTGATACAGATAAATTTTGTAGTAGATTATCAGTTATTTTGAAAGGTAAAAAAGAATTATTTCATTCACAGTTATGGACCTTGACTACTCACCTACAGGGACAGAATTTGTGTCAGGAAGTTTTGATAAAACTGTACGAATATTTTCATGTGGTCAACAGAGAAGCAGGTTTAGTATAGTTTTATTGTGTTGTGTTTGTGCATGTGCGCATGTGCTGTTAATGTTAATGTTGATTTTAGGCATACCAAGTTTTAACAGTAATTAATTTAGGCATGATTGTATTTCAAAATTCTCAAATACAGTAGAACTTCGGTAAGTCGAAGTTGAAGGGACTTGGGTAGAAACTTCGACACATCGGGACTTCGACTCATGAATCGCTCTCAATTCCATGACAAAATTTCGACCCGTGACTAGTGCTAATCATAAGATCTATAACGAAACCTTTTTCATGTTTTTCAATCATTAATCAGATATTTTACATTTAACTATGATAAATATAGCATGTTAGATAACGTTTTTCACGGCTTATTATTTTGACTACCCGTTGACGTATACAATATAGTTACAAAAGGCGTAACAGTTAGAAAGGGCGATAACTAAACCGGCTTATAGTAAATATTTCGCGTGTTATTCTCACGCAACACCGAGTCATGGATATTTTCAAATGAAAGTAGTTCTTACTGTTTACTTTCAAATACCACTACGGCAATTAAAATAGTAACGATTAAAGCATTTTATCACACATTTTATCGCAAACAAAGGATGTTTGAACACACGGATGTGTAGTTGACACCTGTCACACAAGTTGATTGGAAATCGTCTTCGCAGCCAGATAAGGTGTGAAAAATGTCTCGAGATCGAAGGTGTCAAAAATAATCGAAAGACTTCGACTTATTTGTGGTAAATTGCACTAGATTTACTTTATACGGACCACGAAAAAACTTCGACACATCGAAAAATTCGACACATAAAATCTCGACTCATAAATAGGTTTTTATAAGGAATATATAGGGGAAAAAATTGGGACTTTCATTTTTCTTCGACACATCGAGAAAATCGACTAATCGAAGTTCGACTCATAGAAGTTCTACTGTACTAAGATTAAAAACTTAATCAGAAAAATGAAAATCTTGTCACGATGAACTTTTAAGACTTGATTTAAATCTATATCCAGATTTTAAATGTAAAAACACGTTTTAAGAAGAAAAACTTGTACAGGTAGTGAAAAAAAACATTTCATCTTTTGCATATTTACTCAGAGTCTGAATCAATATGTATAAGGGAGGTTATCACTGAAGAATTTGTCTAAAGTAATGTAGCAGTTATTTGCCCTTTACAAAAAACATGCAGTATTGTTAACAATAATATATAGGGAATTTAATTATGTTTGCTATTTCAGGGAGGTTTATCATACAAAAAGAATGCAGCGGGTCTCTGTAGTCAGATGGTCACTAGATAATAAATATATCTTGTCAGGTTCCATGGAAATGAACATCAGAGTATGGAAGGCTCGAGCTTCTGAAAAAATTGGAGTGGTATGTATCTCTTTATTCATTAAAGTATTTTTTAAATGTAAATGTGTTAGCCTGCTGATATAGCCACCTCAGGATTGAAAGCTTTTAGAAAAAAAGTTCATTACATTACATTAAATTAGCAAAGTTAAGGTTTATGTTATTTGTATCATTTACATCTGTTTAGGGTGTATATGTAAAAAAAAAAGAGGAGTGGGGGATATATGGCCAGGGTTTTACGGGACGCAGAATTCTGCGTCCCTATACGCATAAATTTTGACATGTACGCATATAAGTTATCCACTTGCGTCCAAGTGTACGCACAAAAATAATCCTAGACAACAGATATTATTGTTTCTGAATGACATGATTTTATCTCTTTCTTCTCGAAGCTCACAAAATTCCATATAAATCTAATACAGCGTGCAGAAAATGCTTGCATTTGTTTATTTCGGAAGTTAACATAATTGAAATCTACTGCGCATGCTATTTGCAAGTGCCCGCTGCAGAAACTGATGACGTTTATCGTGCAAGCTACAGTAACTGATGACGTTTACCGTAAAATCTATTTTAGGTAGCTGTTTTTGGTTTTTCTGTTGCTATATTTAGACAGACTATTTATAACAAGCAATTACTATTGGTTAGCGTATCCAATGTCGATCTACCAGTTCGGCTAATGTATTTTGTACATGAACGGCAATAATAAAAAAACAGTGCTTATTGCAAACCTATTTTCATAGTGTTAAAGAAATTAAGTCACTTGGTATGTTATTATCGTTGGTGTTATAAATATAATGGTTTCGGCGAACATAACTTATGAGGAGGTGCAAAAGCGGTTTCGTCGGCCTTTTGTTATATGATATTTTTAAAAACGCAACATATTTAGCTGACTGGTCTGTAAAGATATCTATTGTGTGTTTACTAGTTCAGCTAAAATATTTACAAATAGATCAGTACAAATTTTCAGTCTGTTGGTGTAATCACCTTATCAATAACAAAATATGCTACTAAAACTTGACATTCCAGCCACTCATGATATTATAGTAAAGGGCTATAAAAAAACCTAGTGATAAAAGATATTGAAATCATATACTTATGAAAATAGTACAATAAACATGCATATTTCTCACAGGGTAAATAAATGATTTTAAGCAAAATAGAGTGGTCTTCATAGTCTTTTATAGTGAATATAATTTTGGACCCCTAAAATTCAGGCCTGGACCCCTACTTTTCTAGGCTATGCATCCACTGGACCACTAAAATTTCAAAGAGATGTATACCCTGTATGGCCGAGTTATTCAGCAAAATGTTGTTGATTTCAAACCACTTGACCCTCACCACTGTGGTCTGGAATTCCAACAGAGATTTTTGATTCTTTCATGTGAAGAAGCTGTCCAGCTAGATTATGAAATGTTAGTGCTTCTACTCAAGTACATGCTCAAGCCTGAAATAATGCACGGAGGGGCTCCTGAAGTCTTTCCCCACCAGTAAAGCTGGGAAGTTGCCATATGACCTTTACAGAGTTGGAAGGACGTAAAATCCTGGCTAAAAAAACTGTTATTATATTACTATATTATATATTGTTGTATTCAGTTGAACGCCCGGGAGAGGACAGCATTTAATTATAATGAGAAGTTGAAGGAGAAGTTCGGACATCATCCTCAAGTGAGAAGGATTTCCAGACATCGTCATGTACCGAAAATGATTTACCATGCACAGAAAGAACTTAGACAGATTGAAGAATCCAAGAGGCGAAAGTATGTAATATTGACATGTTTTGTAAAGTGAAGGAATTTATACTTTATTTGAATAGGTTATTAATTTATAGCAAAACATATCTAGGAATTTCAATAATCTATTTTTTTGTCAGTTCTGCATTGGGTAAACTGTTTCTAAAACTGTTGCTCATGGTGCGCAAATTATTTATTACATTCATGTTTGTGGTTTTAATTCTACCTTACCAAAAGCTTTAAAGATAAAATCCAAACTGAAATGTCTTTTATTGTGTCGCCTTGAAAAGGTGACATATAGGTATTACTTTTGTCGGCGGTGTCGGCGGCGTCTGTGTCGGCGGCGTCGTTGTCGGCGTCCCCTAAAGCTTGTCCGGAGCATAACTCAGTCACTATAAGTCTGATTGACTTCAAACTTGGTATGCATGCTTCTTTCAATAACCCGAAGTGCAGTGCACAAGGACCGGTACTCTGCAGTTCTTATTTTTTGAGTTATTGCCCTTTGTTAATTTTCATACTTTAATTTTGTCCGGGCCATTTCTCTTCAACTAAAAAAGCTATGGACTTGAAACTTCATAGGATGATAGATCTCATTAAGAAGAAGTGCAGTGCACAAGAACCGGTACTCTGCACTTCTTATTTTTTGAGTTATTGCCCTTTGTTAATTTTCATACTTATTTTTGTCCGATCCATTTCTCCTAATGTATAAAAGCCATGGACTTGAAACTTCATAGGATGATAGGTCTCATTAAGAAGAAGTGCAGTGCACAAGAACAGGTACTATGCATTTCTTACTTTTTGAGTTATTGCCCTTTGTTTATTTTCATACTTTAATTTTGTCCTCAACTGATGCACTTGAAAAGGAAAAGTATGCAAATATAATAAAGAAATGGTGTCAGAATTGAATAAGAAAAATTATATTTTTGTGATTATTAAGCTGATTTGAGTTAAAACGTTGAAACAATTTTCATTTTTGGGTCATTTTTTTAGCAATTTAGATAATTATTATGAAAAAACTGAGTGAGTGATTAATCTGTAATTTTTTTTGCAAGTTATTAGTTCAGAACTACATCAGAGGGTACTAAAATTTTTGAAAAAATATTTACAGTCCCATTATTTCAAGAAACCTCAGGGGAGTCCCAGTTTTAAGCAAAGAATCCTATTGTCGATTACTCACAATTTAACATGTAACAAGAAACATTTTAACCAGTAATACCTTCTATAAGGTAATTCTTACCTTGACTATTCAAAGAAAAGGGAGGCCTGTTATTATTTACCAGGTGTTGTCATCTCACTTCGTCTAACGTCTAAGTTTTTGCATGCAAGTTGGTATCTCCAAAATCTCTAAATGGAATGTGTTGAAACTTCATACTTTTATTTGAGCACATGATAAAGAGGACACTGTTAAATGTCCAAAACTGTTACTTGGGTTTTGATAGAATGTTTGCCCTTTTTGAACTTAGTAAAGTTAGAGCCTGGATGATGTAGAATTATCTATTGAACATTGAAAATAGTCAAGCATACTGACCTACTGACAGCTTTTGTTTTTCACCATATTGACATAGATATTATGTTTTTATGAATTCAGGGAGGCTAATAGAAGAGCACATAGTAAACCTGGGGCTGTTCCAAAATTATCTGAGAAGGAGACAAAGGTTGTGGCAGAAAAAGAATGAGACAAACTGTGCAGATTTGAAAAAAAACCACTTAATCATCATACTGTGGAATCAATGATGCATTTTTATAGCTTTTATTGCGAGATGTTAAGATCTTACGAAACAAATAATTTAATCATCTGGAAAAAAAATCAACAACAAGAAAGGAGAGTGATAAAATATTGTAATGTCAATTAATATGACACCATTAACTTTTTATTAATTGATATTTACTGGCTGTACCAGGCTGGACCTGTATATCTGGTAAATATTTTTAAACTGAATTTAAAAAAGATCAGAATATTACATAGCTACCCTTATACTAAATAAATGATCTATGAATGTAAGATTACCTTACATTTTTATTTCTGGTTTCACTTATATTATGAGTCTGTTGAAAACATCCTAGAGGTATGTGGAGTCATTACTATGTGATATGAGAAAGAGACCATGGACAAAGAAGTAGTAAAATGTTTTTATTGTAAACCTATGTAACACATTAAGACTTGGTCTGTTATGACAAGATGATTGTCGGTAGCAATAAGACCTGGTCTGTTATGACAAGATGATTGTCTGTAGCATTAAGACCTGGTCTGTTATGGCAAGATGATTTTCTGTAGCAATAAGACCTAGTCTGTTATAACAAGATGATTGTCTGTAGCAATAAGACCTGGTCTGTTATGACAAGATGATTGTCTGTAACAATAAGACCTGGTCTGTTATGACAAGATGATTGTCTGTAATAATAAGACCTGGTCTGTTATGACAAGATGATTGTAACAATAAGACCTGGTCTATTATGACAAGATGATGGTCTGTAGCAATGAGACTTGATCTGTTATGACATGATGATTGTCTGTAGCAATAAGACCTGGTCTGTTATGACAAGGTGATTGTAGCAATGAGACTTGATCTGTTACAACAAGATGATTGTCTGTAGCAATGAGACTTGTTTTTGTTATGACATAATGATTGTCTGTATCAATGAGAAATGTTTTTGTTATGTTATAATGATTGTCTGTAGCAATGAGACTTGTTTTTGTTACGACAAGATGATTGTCTGTAGCAATGAGACTTGTTTTTGTTACCACATGATGATTGTCTGTAGCAATGAGACTTGTTTTTGTTACCACATGATGTTTGTCTGTAGCAATGAGACTTGATCTGTTACAACAAGATGATTGTCTGTAGCAATGAGTCTTTTTTTTGTTACAACATTATGATTGTCTGTAGCAATGAAACTTGTTTTTGTTACAACATGATGATTGTCTGTAGCAATGAGACTTGTACCTTTTATGACAGGACAACTGTCTGTTACAGTGAGACTTGGGTCTGTTATGACTACAAAATTGTTGTAGTCAATTTAGTTTATCAAAGTGTTGTATTAATTAGTATCAATACAAAGTGTTGAAAATTACACAAGATACTTTCAGATATGTGTTGAGAGAGAAAGAGAGGGTAAGATCATGCTGTACATTATTGTAAAAAATGTTTGTTCATTTTAAGTTAATCTGTTTTTCATGCCCCCAGGCATATAGTAATTGAACCGTCCATCCATCGTACCAACTGCAAGTTGCATTTATCTTAAGTTCTATCTGTACTAATGGCTTCATAATTTACACACTAATCAACACAAAGTTCATGATCTGGGCAAGTTCCATAACTTGGCTTCCATTTTCCCCAGTTATTTTCATTTCTATAATTTGAAACAATAGGGTCTTTGTGGTTAACCTATTCTGGCAAGATGGATTTATCTTAAATTTCTCCTAATTACTCTATTTATTTAATTATATCTTCCATATTTGGTTGCAGGATACCTTAAATGATCCTCTAAATTTTGATGGGTAAGAGGTTTCTGGGGTCAAGGCCACGGTCATTGGTGTTAGAAATAAATTTTAACATTTTTGCTCATACAGCCTTTATGTTTTGATTAATGTCTTTCATTTTTAGTATGGACATGCCTAGGGAGGTTCTCTTTCTTGGGTTAAGTTGGGGTTGTTTGGGTCAAGGTCACCAATGCCAAAAATATATTTTGTACACTTAAACTGGTGTTACAAATGTTCTTTTTATTAAGCAAGAACATAATTACGACTTTGGATAGAGTAAGTTACCAGTTTGGTCAATGTCACCATTGCAAAAAATAGATTTTTACACTTTCTTTTCCATATAGCCTTTATTTATTGACAGACACTTTAATGTTTGGTAGGAAAATGACTTGCATGGTATTCTCTCTTTGAGTTAGGGGTCAGTGGGTCAAGGTCAAGGGTGAATAGTAAAGATTTTTACACATTTCTTATGCAGACTTTAATTTTTACTAATGTTTTTCATATTTAGCAGGAAGATAACTTGCATGGTCTTCTTCCTTAAGATTGTGTTAGAGGTCATTTGGGTCAAGGTCACCAGTGCTAAAAATAGATTTTTACACTCTTGCCCATACAGCCTTTATCTATTTACGGATGTCTGTCATATTTGGTTTGAAGATAAAAGTTCAGATCTTCTTACTACTTACCTGTAGGTCTGATTACCAGTGTATATGTTTGCCCTTTCATCATGATTTTGATTACCTGAGTTTTGTAGTTTGTCTGTCCATTATTGAATGAGTGGATAGACCTTTCTTTGAAAAAATAAAGTAATCTGTGCCAGGGGCATTTGTGTTTAACAAAAAAACATTGTCATTCCTATTTACAAATTAAATAAGAAAGGCTGGTCAGATTTAGACTAAAAAGCAGCTTCATATTAGTCACCAGGCATAATATGCTCAACGTATGTCTGCTTTTTTATATAGATTCACATTAGTCACAATCAAGATTATTAAGAGAAAAAGATTGACGGTAAAAAAAATTCAAATGATTTTATGTATGTGCATGTAAATACAGAATAATATTAACAGTAAACAAAATTGTCTTGTTTATTTGATACTGTCACCTTGAAATTTACATATGACATGCTATATGATGATTGTTTGACTAATACATTAATAATAACATCATTTGTAAATATTTTGTTTTCTGTTTGTTTTTAATGCCCCCTCTGGGGGACATACAGTGTTACCCCTGTCCATCTTTCTGTGCCTGAAACCTTGTCTGACCCATAACTCGGTCATTTATCAGGAAAATTTGAAATAACTGGACACACAATGTGTGTTACACTGTACATTGTGTCTATTACCACAAGGCGTTTGTCTGTAATAGTGACCATTGTGTCTATTACCACAAGGCGTTTGTCTGTAATAGTGACCGTTGTGTCTATTACCACAAGGCGTTTGTCTGTAATAGTGACCATTGTGTCTGTTACCACAAGGCGTTTGTCTGTAACAGTGACCATTGTGTTTGTTGCCACAAGGTGTTTGTCTGTAAAAGTGACCATTGTGTCTGTTACCACAAGATGATGGTCTGTTACAGTGCACGTTGTGTCTATTACCAGTTGATGTTTATATGTTCAAGTGACCATTGTGTCTATTACCACAAGATGTTTGTAATAGTGACCATTGTGTCTATTACCACAAGGTGTTTGTCTGTAACAGTGACCATTGTGTCTGTTAGCACAAGGTGTTTGTCTGTAAAAGTGACCATTGTGTCTGTTACCACAAGATGATGGTCTGTTACAGTGCACGTTGTGTCTATTACCTGTTGATGTTTATATGTTCAAGTGACCATTGTGTCTATTACCACAAGATGTTTGTAATAGTGACCATTGTGTCTATTACCAGAAGGTGTTTGTCTGTAACAGTGACCATTGTGTCTGTTACCACATGATGTTTGCCTGTAACAGTGACCATTGTGTCTATTACCACAAGATGTTTGTAATAGTGACCATTGTGTCTATTACCAGAAGGTGTTTGTCTGTAACAGTGACCATTGTGTCTATTACCACAAGATGTTTGTAATAGTGACCATTGTGTCTATTACCACAAGGCGTTTGTCTGTAACAGTGACCATTGTGTCTGTTACCACAAGATGTTTGTAATAGTGACCATTGTGTCTATTACCATAAGGCGTTTGCCTGTAACAGTGACCATTGTGTCTATTACCACAAGATGTTTGCCTGTAACAGTGACCATTGTGTCTGTTACCACAAGATGTTTGTAATAGTGACCATTGTGTCTATTACCACAAGGCGTTTGCCTGTAACAGTGACCATTGTGTCTATTACCACAAGATGTTTATATGTTAAAATGACCATTGTGTCTGTTACCACAAGATGTTTGTAATAGTGACCATTGTGTCTATTACCACAAGGCGTTTGCCTGTAACAGTGACCATTGTGTCTGTTACCACAAGATGTTTGCCTGTAACAGTGACCATTGATTCTGTTATCACAAGATAATGGTCTGTAAGAGTAAATTATGTGTGTATTACCACAAGGTGTTTGTAAGTAACAGTGACCATTGTGTCTGTTACCACTTGATTTTTATATGTTAAAATGACCATTGTGTCTGTTACCACAAGATGTTTGTATGTAACAGTGACCATATTGTATCTGTTACTACAAAATGATAAACTGTAACAGTGAACATTGTATAATATGCACTGTTACAAACAATTATCAAAGTGGATACAGATAAAATTGTTTGTTATGATAAAACGAGTGTCTGCAGGTGTGAGAATTGTGTCTTGTTATGTCAAAATGTTTGTCTGTAGCAGAAAGTTCTTCTCGTGCAGCCTTCAATCTGTCTAAATTACATAATATAATTCCTACGTTTTTCTTCCTTTTCATTCTTAGGAACATCTTACATATCGTTATAAATTAGTTGGATTTTTAACATAAAAACCTGACTTGGAATTTCACTTCTGCAAAAGAAAATTTTAAGAACAAAATTTACATGTTTTTGCTTAAGGTTGCATGCCCCTTAAGAGCACTGTAAGGAACTGGAAAAAAAACCTGACAATATAGTTAAGTTGTATTCCTTGAAGATCATCTGTGAGAGGAATTTGAACAACATATACCGTATTGTTTTGGGCTTATGAGCAATTTACTTCCCGGGGGTGGGGGAGAGAGCTATTAAAAGGAAAGAACTCCATTTTCTTTCATCAATTTGTTTCGCTTATAATTCTCTCTAATCATGCGATGTTTAAGAAAATTCTCTGCTGTTGTCATTATAGATAAATATGGTATAAATACAAGTGTCATTTTAAACTGGCCCAAATTAAGTTGAATGCAGCTTCCCAAACTTAGTATTCAAATCAGACACACCGGTTTGTAATAAGTAAGAATTTCCTAGATTTCAATAAATAGTATATACATTTGTAAAAAATCAGTTATTACCTTCTTTAACTTAATTGAAAATACACATGTATAGGGTTTTCTTATCTTATCACTAAGAAAGATATTTTTTCACTCCAAAACCTATAGTTAAATTTTGATCTATAAATATTAAATATTTATATTTTTATACGCTAAATGTCACATTGTCCGGTATGTTTTTGATTTTCCTGTCTGGTAAAGACAAATAATTAGAGTAGAAACTAGGATACATCATCATTTGCAAAATCACTATTACAAAAATTCTCGCTTATAGTAAGTAGTCTTAACATTACTTAATGATATTCAATGTATTATCGAAATTTATAAATTAGATAATATAAGAATATTACTCCAATTGCTTGTAAAGACCTGGATACCTGACGTGCATTTGTTTATACAGTAAACATGCGCTAGTGCTCACTTTGATAAAGAAGCCTCCTGTCATAAACAAATAGCAATGATATTGTCCAACAATATTTACCTGTCACTTCATTAACTTTCGTAAAGGTCATTTGAATAAACACTGACCAGTATCTATCAATATATCAAAATATATTTGCTAACTTTACTCGTCTGTTAGCTGTGGTGTATTGGTATAGATTCTGAATGTCTATGGTTCGATTCCTTACCAACACCACGTTATGATTAATAAAAAATTACTTGTAATCGTTTTACTACACCTGGTTTTAGAATACCTTTAAGTGGTGTTTTTATACACAATTATATTTGATATTTCATTACAGTTTCTTTCAACGGTTCTTTTTGTGACATAATACAATCGAATATGTTTTAGAACATACAAGCTATAAATGCAGTTATCAAAAATACTACATATATAGTAAACACAACACAAACGTTTGCAATCGTTTTAAAAGAATGGTAATTTTAAAATTAAAATAAAAAAGACAAAAATAAATCGCTGAAAAATGATTCGAAAATGCCACTTTACATCTAAATTCTTCAAGTAAACCCCTTTACATAAACTATTTCAACAATTGGATATTTACATTCTTATCGATTTAGAAGTATATCGTAACGTTTAAGGAATATATCGACTACAGGGTCAAATGCAAGAGTGCCAGGTCAATGTTGTTGGACAAAATAACTAAACTATTTTCATTTTAATGAATGTGGGTTGCAATTCAGGGTCACTTATTTATCGTTGAAATATATTGCTGCTTAAATTATGTTTGAGATTGAAAGAATATGCAGTTTTCATTCCTTCAGAAAGTTTTAGGTAGGATTAAAGCAGAAAATATTTCCTTCACAACTAACAGTCACAAAATGTCCACGTGTTCTCTAGCGCAAACGTCTCTCCTTCTATATATTTGTTGCACATTGCTTTTTGGCTAATAGCGTTAAGGATCTCAGCTTCGTATAAGTTTACTAATTCAGCAGTTCCTGTAAATGAATGGATATTTAAAGTGGTAGCAATATAACAGGTTTCAGCTCAGAAGAATTTCAAGAAAGAAACATGAATTATTGTGTATATTCATGGAGCTTATAGACTGTAATAAAAGTCAAAGGTGATATTTTGAAAGATTGTATGTTTTACATTTCTTTACTAGTTGTTACTGCACAAAAAAACTTACAAAAATGTTTCGTTTAACTGTTTTTCATGTTATCCAAGATTGCTGACAATCTGTTGTCGTTGTTATCCTTACATGTATAGCGGTGGACTGTTGTGAACGTTATACTCATGGTTCGAAGACATGCCAACTTGAAAAAAAGTTATATATTAGAAAGAAAGTCAGTTAAAAGCCATGGTTTGGAATATTTAATGACAAATTAATGAAGTAAATTATGTTTCTTACACTAGGAAACGTATTTTTTATAACTTAATTCGCCAATTGTCGTTTCATCGACATGTTTTGTTTTTCCTCTTCAAATTCTCAAGTAGTACATGTACTTTTAATAATATAGCCACCTATTTTTATAACTGTTATTGAATATCAGTGCCCCACAGCTCTTAAAAAATCTGTCCCTTTTCATTACAAACAAACATACATTACTGGCAGGAAAACCATCCCATTATATATAAGTGTTAGCAAATGTTTCATTATAAATAAACTGACTGACTGTGTGAACATTTTTATATAAATTTACAGTGAGTGTAAGGTTTTGAATAGAGTTTCAAAGGGACATACATCCTATGGAAACAATAAAACAGGTTAACTATGTAAACATTTGTCTTGTTTAGACATTTGCCAAGAGTGCTGTATTATAAGAACTAGTCAAGTACGATGACATTTGTAAATAGCAATATTTCTATGTAGTTCAAAGTATAGTTACATGTATAGTTTCTGTTATTTTAAGCAGAGTCTTTCAAAAATAATTTGGAAAACCCTGTTTTATTAAGTGTAAAGATATCGCGTGAATTTATAACGTTCATTTTATGATTCAATTTTTTATAAATAGATATAAAAGCTAATTAAATGAATATTTATAAGGTTACCATGGTTACAGACACTCCTTTGTCCTTTTCGTCGTCGTCATACTGCCATCGACATTCATCATGTGTTTTTTCATTTTAATTAAAATTGCTTTTGTATATAATCAATAGATGAAATATTGTAGTACATTTATGATGTTAGCTGATACCAAAGAGTATGATTTTGTGCAAAGACATCTTTCTAATGCTAATTATACTAGATGAAGGAATGTCTCGGTAACCTCGGACAGTCTCGTTCACAGTCAAGTGTCAAACCGATACGAATCCGGACCTTAGAATTCCACGTGGAATTAATTTGCTGTTTTAAAAGAGAGCCTTAATACAAGACAAGGATGCCTTTAATTATATCGATATGATGATGATAATGATGTTTTTTGGTGATAATGATGATCATGATGATGTTTCAAGTCCTGATAACTGGACAAACATATATTGCGCAACACTTAAAATATATTAAAAAAACACGAAGTAAACGTACGTGATATGCATGAAATATATATTAAACACTGTATATATGCTGATATGCTGATAAATATTTTTTTCACCTTGACGTATATAGCTTACCGGCCCAGGGGGTAATTGAATTTCCTGATAATTATGTATATATTGAAAACTTTAAAATATCTGCTTTAAAAAAAAACACAAAGCGCTAACGCTTAGATATCAAAAATTATTCATCTACTAATGGGTGTCTACCAAGTTTGTTCAATAAAATTTTGACCCGCCCAGGGGTCATTGGTTTTCCTTTTATATATTTATTGTAAAAACTAAATAAAGGCTTCTATAAAAAAATAAGAGCTAGAGCTTAGATATTAACATGAAGCATCTTCTATTGAGTGTCTCACAAGTTTGTTCAAATAAAAGCCCTGGGGTCAAATCAGTCCCGCCCGGAGATTGATTTTCCATATATGTATATACATGTAGTAAAAACTTAAAAAATCTTCTTTTAAAAAAATCCAAATTAACAAGTATTCTTACTCGGGTGAGCGATTTAGGGCCATCATGACCCTCTTGTTAAAGATACTTTTTGTTATAGGCCTCCGTTCATCAAGGGGGTCATACCATGCGCGCGCATCTTCTTTTATTGTTATTTTTCTTCTTTCGAAAACTGTCAAATGTGTACGCAGAATGTACGCAGAATCATAATGTCTTTCTTCTGTAAAAAGTAGGTTTTAAGACATTTTTCGAAAAATAATAAAGATTGAAAATATTTTTATGAAACAGGTTGTACAATAGAATAACTTTCAGCTGTGTGAAACTTTCAGTTTAACCGACAATTTCTCAATTTTTGTAACATTTCAACGCCGGGTGTACGCAGTATCTAGAATCAAAATCGCGTTCAACGCGAAATACTAACAAGAAAGGGAAGACTTGTGTCAAGGCATTTGGAATATTGAAACAAGAAGTAAAGACATCTTCTTTGCAAAATAAATTAAATTCAAATCTATTCTGATTGCTGTACATGACTCGTTTTTGTTCAAAAAGTGTTCGCGGTATCAGAATTTTGAGGATGCGCGCGCATGGTATGAAACCCTTGTTCGTAATACAATATGAAATAGTAATTCAACTTTGCCTTTCCTACAAATACGCGCACATGCAGTATTTCAATAAACTTTCGATTTTGCTTTCAACTAGCAATCACGATGTTTGGTATAGTTATATTGGAATCACTTAGCCATCCCATTATTTCAATAAATACTAGCTAATAAAACGGGCAAGTTTTGTACATAAATATGAACGTCATAGTTTAAATATTGCCTGAATCAACAGACCAATATAGCCCTAAATTGATTTTTATAAATCAATTCGAATACATGCGGTTCTTCAGTGTTTAACTAATCTGAAATGTCTCATATCAAATACATGTTTACCAAGAAAATTGTTTCCCAAATGGGAACTATAGCAGGGCCCTTTGCCTTTTTTTAATGTTTTCCCCAAGTAATTATTATTTTTGTCCCCCTTTTTTTTTACTTAAAAATGTTTAAGTCTTTTTTCATTGGGCCAATTTTTAAAATTTTTAGTGATTAATCAGTAAAGAATGTTTTTAAATTACCTTCTTTTCCCGGATATGTTCTATGAAGCTGTACAATACGGGAATAATATATTTGAACGAGTACACAGCTGGAGAAACCATATTATTTATTATTGTATGAGTCCAAATATAATACTGTATTGCACACCTCAAATATTACTAAAATTTACGGTGGTAACGAAGATTTGATGATATACCATCGTACAAAACATATATAACATATCTTAATTTTAGTTGCGGACTTCTTAACGATATATTAAACACACAAAAACAACTTAAAACAATTCTTAAATACAATAATTACGTTTTTATTGCGTATACTATGCATTTTGTTTTATTTGGATGGATTAACATATTGTTTAATTAAATTGCACCATTGATCATCATTCATATAATAATTGATTCGGATAATTTTGACGACGTCAACGAATTTTATCAATGATTAGTACGGACAACAACAACAACAATAATAATAATAATAATAATAATAATAATAATAATAATAATAATAATAAACAATACATTTAATAATAATAATAATAATAATAATAATAATAATAATAATAAAATAAAAATATCTTTAATACTATTGCGCCCGATACGGAAATATATTGATTGACTGGTCACGTGGTAAAATCAAAATGTTATAATTGATATGCAGTAGTAATTAGTTAACTGTGATTCATTACAAACACAACAAGAATTCTTTGATACCTAGTCATTTAATCTAGAAAATCAACCATATGCTAGAAAAATTACTGCCCCAAGATGATAACTTGAGCCTTTTTACAGAAGAAAGATTAATAACAATGCTAAAAGTAGGTAACCTAAAGGCAGACTGAAGTCTTATAAAAGGCAGACTGAAGCCTAATAAATAAAACATCAGGTATTAGTCTGAGTTGCATAATCTTATCGGTCAGTGAAGCTCATCATTCATTTTTCTCCATGATGCATATAATGGTCTCATTGGCCTCCCGTGCATCAAAATAGTATCATCACAAAAATCGACTTGCAAACATATTTAGTATCATTCAGTGAATTACTGAATTCAAAATTTATAGGTCACCTTTTGGTTGATAGTACATTTAAGAACATGAATGGTGACATGTCCGGGGTCCGTACTCTCATTCCCTGAAAGGGCGGATGGACCCTCATTAAGCCTAGAATACATACATACAATAAATAAAACAACATAAACGTGATATTTTCATGTGCTTTGGTAGCGCAGTATGTAAAGCGTCCGTGTCAGTGTTGTAACCATGCATATAAGGTTAGGTCCTGTTACATTTGAGTGTTCTAGTTCTCTTTTTTCTAATTTGATCGGTTGTACGAGGGTTGATTGATAAATTCGCGGAATTGTATTATTTCTTAAACATTAAAAGAAAAACTAACAAATAAATTACACCACGAGATATCTTTACCCTTGACTGACAAAAAGCCAAATAAATCATTGAGATATATTGAACAATAAAGTTTACATGCAAAAATCAAAACAGTACACTATCCTACACTTGAAGCACGTCGATTTCAAATAGTTTAGTTCACGCAGTCTAATCAGGATCCATGCTGTTCGCTTACCAACCCTTTTACAAGTAGAGAAACTGATAGCGAACAACGTGGATCCTGATCAGACTGCGCGGATGCGCTGGCTGGTCTGGATCCATGCTGCAAACCCACTATGTTGGTTTTGTCGTGACGCGTTTCAAATCATTAATATTCCGTAATCGTTGTGTCTTAAAAATAGTTTAATTTTTAAAATGTTAAATATTTTTTGAATTAATCATTTGCCATGAGTTGTTATGCCCATCAAAGGGTATAAATGAGTGCACAAGTGAATGTCAAAATAAGTTTCCATTTTGCCATAATTCCCTTTAATATAGAAATTTATTTCACATTCACAGATTCAAACGGAATTTTGCAATTATCCATTAGAATTTACTTGTAACGTTCATTTCATAGAAAGAGTGGGGCAGTATTTTTATATTTCAGGCAGCCTACAAATATTTTTCAATATGAACTGTTGGTCAATCACCATTTTAACAGTCAATCTTTTGAAATATATAGTCAGTTCAGCTGAACTTGACTATGAAAATATGAGCATAATGTCACTTTTATAACGAGGGGAACAGAAAAGAAATAAAAAAGAAACAAGAAATAGAAATTTAGAAGAACAAAATATATTCAAATGATCATACAAAAATCAGACAAAGTAGATAAAAGTAAAGGCAAATAATAACAACATCAACATGATAACCGTCATACGATGACTTACCCTTAAATGGACTTTCCACCAAATTATCATCCCTGGACAATAATCCGGAATTATGAATATTTTGGGTTTTCCCAACTATACCGGGGGATAAAAACAAACTTCTTCCTCTCTTCGAAAATGAGCGGACCATACTGACTAATCTAAGTCTATTGTGACCGGCAGTGCACCATGATGCTATAACAGTGTACCGGGGTATTAACTTGGAAAAAAAAAAAACACACGTGCCGAGTCCCTAAATTTCAATAATGCATTACAGTCTATTCATGTAAACTTTTATCATTTCATCGCTGTAGAAAAGTGTGTAGATTTTATCATTATTTTCAGCAAATAAACGTGTCACAACCATATGTTTCTATCAAATATGTCATAATAACCGACTGAATGTGTCTTATTTTGTCATTTTTCAAGGTATTTTAAGTGGTAATTCGGGGGAAATCATGAACAAGCACTTTGCTAAAACTGACATGACAGACCCAACCATACACCTGTCTGGCTACAACCAAATAAAATATGTATCAAGAAAGTTGGATTGTGCGAAGCAGTGCAGCCAAGACGACGCATGCGCAGACTTCTACTACACGTCATTAGAGGACATCTGTTATCTGAATGGCGCGTCTTCGTCGAATGTGTATACAATTCAAACTGCAAATTTTGCCTTCTATACATTAAATATTGGTAAAATGTTTTACTTATTTTTGGAGACAATTTTTGATATTTAAAGGTAAATCGTACCCTCAATTCTGATTTGATTTGAATGTGAATATTTTCAGAAAAAAAGCTAGATAAACTATGCAACACCCTTCGCAGCTAACACACTCACGTGATAGTTGAACATTTGGCCTATGCACAAAGAGAGTAATTAAATTAAAGCACAGAAGGCGCTGAATTTGTTTGGGTCTCAGAAAGACAGGAAGGTGAAGGTTGTGAGATTTTAAACCAATTTGTTTGTATAGTGTCACCAATGCTGTTTCCAGTGTTATAACTTAAGTAAATTGACTATAAGACTAATTGCAACACTGATATTCAATTCAATGTTTATTTGGCTTAAACAATTAAAAAAAAACATGAGATGAGTAGCCTTAACTGGGATTTGAACTCCAGACATCTCGCTTCCTAAGCGAGCGTGTAAACCGCGCGACCAGGAGGAAGCTGTACCATATTATTCTAAATTAGAGTCTATAACCCTTATTAATTTCGATATATTTTGTTCACGGTAAACCTGTTGTTTAACACTGATGTAAATAATCATAGAGCTTAATATAAGCATGTATATCTATAAGAATAACACAATATTAGAAATCTTCGACCAATCGAGAACTATTTTTTCTTTACGAAAATTAATGCGCCTGTCATTTGACAATCTTTACGCAGTGATCTCCCCTTAATTTTTCGGTCGGCGTTAGTGTACATATAAAGGGAAATAACCGCTTCGAGTAGTTTGGACTACTTTCGGTATTTGCAAATAAGTACACCAGAGTCTGAAATTTTGCTACCATTATTTGTTTGGTCTGACGACCCAAACAAATAAAAAGTACATAAACATGTTTGAACATATCGCCCTCACGGAGTAAACACTACTGCCGGTAGACGACACACGTCGCCATGGCGGGCGTCGCTCAATGACGTTACACACTTCCCCTATTTTTTCTGAATTTATTTGTTATGCCGCTGAAGAAGGCCGAAAGGCCGAAAACTACGGCAAATTCAAATAAGCTATATTTTACTTACATGTAGGGTATTTCCCGGTAGATTCGGACAGATTTTGATTATATTACTTAGCGATAGGGAAAATACGGACACAATGGTCGTTTAAAAAAGGGAACACATCAGCATATATTCAAGAGATATATAGTTTCATTGGCAAAAGGAAACTTCTTTACAAATTTTGAGCAATTACTAAAATATTATATGCTCAAATATTACCATCTATAGTATAAATTTTCCAATTAATTTGATGTTAAGTACAATTATTACTATAAGCAAAGTAATTCATAAATGCCTGTTAGACTTAAATATCAAATACACAAAATATCGAAATTATCGAGTATATCCTATAGTGAATGCACGAATAACTTTGTGTCATAGATATAGAGGATACTATAGTATTAAACAAGTACAAATGTTGCTGCAATGCAGCAATTGAGAAACTCCGCGCAAAAATGCGCTCATTACAAATACCTTAACAACTCATCACTGCGCACCATTCGGAACTGCCTCGACTATTATCTATAATAACCTCGGAAACAATACGGACTGAAAGTAGTTCTACCACGTGGTTTCAGATGTAAACAGAAACAGAGGTAATGTAAAATGAATGTATATATTTGACATCCCAAAAAAAGTAATGTCTGTTTCGGTACTCTAATGCTTGAAAATATGTCTGACAACAATTTGTAACACTGATGTTCAATTTTAAACAAATCCGACTAAATGTCAACAGGTTGGTTTTTTGTACTTTCGGTTTCTACAACCATAATAATAAATATATAAATAATGTATTGTTTGCTTTTGTACCTATGAATTCATTTATTTTAGGTGGACTTTTACTACATATATTGGAAATAAACTTGTCAACAACTCCCAGCATTACATTACTATTTGTTTACATGTTTAGTTTCTTAGCGTAGGTTAGACCGAAATACCGCATCCGTTCTGTGTTTTCATACTATTGTGTTCGAGGTCCTTATCCGAAGACTGACGGAAAGGGCCGAGTAGTTGCGATTGCACTGCGCACAGGTCATTGCTCCGCGCCCACAGGCGCGGAGCTATTTGTGTTTACTATTTATTTTGTCCATGGGCCCGGATTTGATCATTTAATCCCTTCGATTTACAGCTAAAAATAAATCCGCATTCAAGAACTCCTTTCGATTTCTATATTGGTTTCCCCTTCTGTGATTCGCAACATGTCATTCCAATGAATCAGAACAGGTAGTTCTGCTGTACATGAAAATAGCTATAAATGTTCTGATTTTTGACACTTAGGTTATACATTTGTTATTTCCCTTTTTTAGTAGTACATGAAATTATAATTTGTTACATTTTGAAGTAATTTACACACAGCATATCAAGTATACTATTAATGATTGAATTTGTCAATAGAAAGAAGATTTCATGTATAAAACTTTAATAATTTTGCTTTTGATAATTATTCTTAATTTATATTTATGAAATTAAATGTTTAATAATAACATGTTGATATATTGGTTGTTTTGAAATAATTAAACTTCAGTATATAAAGTTACATTTCATTGGAGTCAGTGATACAACACACCACTTGGTGCTTCAAAAATAATTTATTAGGCCGCTATTCTAATGGTCCGAGACCCGCGCCCGTGATCCGTGTCGGGTGCATGTTCGTGAGTATTAATCCATATGTACGTTAATATCTACATTCTTTTAATTATAGTATAGCGAACAGAGGATAATTATTTGTAGAATATGATATATTTTCATACAAATATCAAAACCAGTTGTAACATCAAAGAATAAGGTAAAAGGAAAAAGATTGAATACCAGTTAGGTTTTTGAATAACATCTCTTTAGCAACCGAAGACCAGATGTTGTTGTTTTAATCTGTCATTGGTGCATCATAAACTTATGGGTTCTTCAACACTATTTTGGTGAGCTTTTTAGTATTTTCTTTCGAAATCGGTAAAGTATTTAATTTCGTACGAGGCATTTTGTCGAGACGCGACCTGTCCGTGACTGTCCGCGTCCGTAAAAAATAGCTCATCCTGCGAAGGGTATGACTGGTGACATGTCCGGGGTCCGTACTCGACAGCGAAACCTGTATTTTGTGTCCTTACGAGCGGATGGACCCTCATTAAGCATAGGCTATAGATAAATAGCATCATTGATTTGATCTGCATTTTGAACATGAAGTGTAATGTTTTTTATGAATGGTTTTAAAGCAATCCAACAATAAAGTATATTGATCTCCAAATAAATCAATTAACAAAAGATTTTTTTATATCACCAATGTCAAATAGCTTCTATATCTTTGACTCGCACGAACATGATGTTAGTGAATTTCCTCATACCTGCCTAAAATTCAGGTAACAGTCTTCTATTATATTAATAAATACGGTATCACCATGTAACGCGTGTATAACAAACAAAAAAAAAATCCTGAATTTGGTCTTTTTGAAATTCATCCCATTTTTTTTTCATTCCAGAGTGTGTATTGAAAGAAACCATTTTTATGCCCCGGGCATATAGTGATTGAACCGTCCGTCCGTCCGTCTGTCCGTCTGTCCGTACGAGGTTAACCTAGAACGGCAAGTTGGATTTTTCTTAAGTTCTACCTGTACCAATGGCTTCTAAGTTTACACACTTACTAATCAATACAAAGTACATGATCTGGGCAAGTTACATAACTCTGGCTTTCATATTTATTAAGTTATTGCCCTTTTCAGCACTTAGAAAATGAATAATGGTTAACCTAAAACGGCAAATTGGAAATATCTTAAGTTCTATCTATACTAATGGCTTTATAAGTTCCACACTTACTTACCAATACAAAGTACATGATATTGCCAAGTTATATAACTGTGTCATCCATATTTCCCAGTTATTTCCCTTTTTTCACTTTGAAAATAGGGCCTTGTCTGGTTAACCTATTTCGGCAAGTTGGATTTATCTTAAATTTCTCCTAATTGCTTAATTTCTTTAATGATATCTTTCATATTTAGTAGGTGGTACCTTTGATGGTCCTCTAATCTTTTGTGGAGTAAGCGGTCTCTAGGGTCAAGGTCAAGGTCACTGGTTTAAAAAATAAATATAAACATTTTTGCTCATACAGCCTTTATATTTTATGTGATGTCTTAGTTTAATACAATCCTCCTTCTTTGGGTGTAGTAAGGGGTCATTTGGGTCAAGGTCAATGTTAACAATGTCAAGGTCACCAATGTTAAAAATAGATTTTTACAGGTGTATTGACCTTATTCTATAGACATATGTTATTTATAATTGATAGAAGTATAAACTTTGATGGAGTAAGTGGTCAGTTGGGTCAAGGTCACCAGTGCTAAAAATAGATTTTTACACATTTGCTCATACAGCCTTTATTAAGTGACAGATATATTTTATATTTGGTAGGAAGATAACTTGCATGGTATTCATCCTTTTGATTGGGGTAGGGAGCAGTGGGTCAAGGTCACTTGTGCTAAAAATAGATTTTTACACTTTTGCCCATACAGCGTTTATTTATTGACAGATATATTTTATATTTGGTAGGAAGATAACTTGCATGGTATTCTTCCTTTTGATGGAGTAAGGGGTCAGTTGGGTCAAGGTCACCAGTGCTAAAAATAGATTTTTACACTTTTGCCCATACAGCCTTCATTTATTGACAGATGAATTTTATATTTGGTAGGAAGATAACTTACATGGTATTCTTCTTTTGGATAGAGTTAGGGGTCAGTTTGGTTAAGGTCACCAGTGCTCAAAATAGATTTTTACACTTTTGCCCATACAGCCTTTATTTAATGACAGATGTATTTCATATTTGGTAGGAAGATAACTTGCATGAAGTTGAATATTTTTCAACTTCACAAGTCAGAGCAATGACTTGGCAACTTATATTTTTCACAATTACAAAATGACATGACTTTGTCAAGCTATATAACTTGTGTTTACAATTTTTTGACAATTTTTCTGTTCATTACTGAGTGAATGGGTAAACATTTTTTGAAATATTGCTACTGACAAGAATCTGAGCCGGGGGCATTTGTGTTTAACAAACACGTTCTTGTTTTTAATTTGACATGAAAAAAATGCATGCAATATTAGTATATTATAATATTAGTCCCTTTTGTTACTATTTGTATATTTGTTACAATTATAATAATAAAAAAAAACAGACTTTGATATTTTTATCATCTTATGTTACTGACTACAGTAGTGACACAAACAGAACATACTACAGTCAAGTCACATAACATTTACAAGTCTTGTAAGTCTTGTTTGTATTCAATGGAATTACTTTCCTTACCAGGTAGGCATCAGTGAAAGCATTTTTTTATATTAAATATCTTCCCCCTCTTTTTAATTATGTACAGTGCATAAGATGAGTATAATTATGCAAAAACTGGTTTACAAAACATTCGGAAAAAATCTACAATAGTACTTAATCTGAATATAACATGACCTGTGCGGTAAGGTATCTGTAATGAGCACATTTTTCTTTGCGCGGAGCTTCTCAATTGCTGCATTGCAGCAACATTTGTACTTGTTGTCTATATAGATTAAGTTCTAGTGTACATTATCAAAGGGCATCCAAGCAAGAAATGCAGCAAGTGACGATGATTCAGTAGACATCTGATGACCAGATATTCTTAAAAAGTTTTCAATGTAAAATTGGATTTTACCAGAATATTGTACATGGATATCATAGATGAATGGGCGGACGATTAGGAACTTTGGTAGTCTTGCTAGAGATAAAAATATAAAATGTATTTTCTTTGGAACATAAAAAAACAGCAGTCAAAATGAAAAATTGTAACAAATAAACACACAGAATATAAAAATTGCAATGAAATGGATAAATATATGTAGTAATATTACATGCATTTTTTCATGTCAAATTAAGAAAAATGGTTTCTTTTAATACAGAAGCTATATTCTAAGCCCCAGATAACTACGGAAGTAGAACACACACTGGAATGAAAAAATTGGGATGAATATAAAAAAAAGACCAAATTCAGGTTTTTTTTTTGTTATACGCGTTAACAAAAAAATAATGGTACATTAAAATCATGAATAAATTTGCATAGCATGTTGATATAGTGAAACATTATTTATCAATGGAAGACTGTTATCTGATTTTAGACAGATATGAGGAAATTCTCATTAGGTTCAAGCGAGTCAAAGATATAAAAGCTTCTTGACATTGATTAGAAATAAAGAGCTATTGTTAATTGATTTATTGGGAAATCAATCTACTATTTTGTTGAATTGCTTCAAAATCCTCGTCCATTTTTAACACCACTTGTTAAAGAGATACACAGGCAAATAAATGTATATCCATAATTTAGACGACGCCGACAGAATCACCGAGCAGTTTTAAAACAAACCCTGGAAGATATAATAACAGATATTGTTGATATTGAATGATTGAAACAAGTCAAAGAAACTTATTAAACATGTTCTTCAACGTTTCCAGAGTTCACTGTGACAACTATTGTAAAATCTTAAAAATGATACTAGTAATACTATGATATAACAACAGTAAAAATGGCCTACTTATTTTTTTTTCGATAAATTTATGAAGAATTTACGAGTTTCATATACTATAACTGTTTTATCGCAATGGCATAATTTTTTCTTTTTTTTTGTAATAGAAATAAATAAATAAATAAATCGTTAGCTACATTACAGTTATTCATGATAAGGCAGTTTTTGCTGCCGCAAAAAAAGATATACAAGAGACATCCAATGTTAGAGGCGGATTGTAAACTGTTACCAATATTGATTCAAGATTAAAGGGCCCTTTTCAGTGGAAATTTAATTCATTCAGCGGATGTACCTTTTTGATTTCATTAATTATCTTTGTTTATATTTTTTCATTGTATTCATTTATTTATTTTATTTTATTTTATTGATTCCATTCTTTTTGCTACTGGGATTGTTCGTTACCACTGCCCCATTGGAGCCTCTGTGAAAAAACTACATTGATATATACAAGGTGCGAAAAGAACTCAACTTCGAGTTTTTATCCTATATGAAGCAATGAAAAAAGTGTACTGTTATAATTATATCAATACAGTTTTCAAATGCTCGTTGAAGTGTACTGAGTATAATGGGTTAGTAAGAACAAAGGAAAAGTTCCAAACCATGCGATAATAACTATATAATACATTAGGCCCTGTCTACACCTATCCAAGTCTTGAATGCAACTTATTATGCAAGTATCATTGGCGTCCGCGCTGAAGCGCGGCGCCCCTTTATGGAATGAAATCAGATTTTGTGAAAGGGCGACAGCAACTTCTCGAGCCTTTAAGTCGGTCATAATAAAAGCCGATCATTCCGAACGGTATGAAGGTGCTTGATTATTAATTAATCCGTGGTACAATGAATAGCGAACTTGCAAAAATTTTCAAATGAAATAACCTTTTCCGTCAATAAATCGCGCTCTTCGGTTTTTTTTTATTTACACAGTGGGTTATTATGGAATGTTATTGTTGTACATTTATCCGAAAGCTGTAAATAGAATGATGAGTTGATGACCTAAATATTCCGAAAATCTATTTATAGAGGGATGTGCTCCTATCGGTAATTCCCGGTCTCTCCCGGTCTATTTTGACCGGGATTTACTAGTGACCGTTTATTGTCCGGTCTCTCCCGGTTTTGGAGTAGATGTTTGATATAGTTACAGAACAAAACAAATATTTTACAAATAAATAAGCTTTTTTCCAAAATGAATGTTTGTCAGTTAATTTGGTTACAATAATTCATGAACACAGATCAACTCTCAAATTTATTGATTTTTATTATACATAAACATACAATTCGAAAAAAAACAAAAAACAACAAGAACAACAACAATACATGTTTCATTTTATATCTATATGAGATAAAAACAATAAATATGTACAATAATTGAGAAAAGGGTACATTTTTATGGTAATAATACGACACTATCAACTTTGAAACATTTTATTTAATTTGTTATTTCGTGGTTTAGTAAAGATGCCGAGGAATTATTCAAAGTTACAAAATTAGATTTTATGAATTATTCAATTGGTTGATAATTAAAAAATGATAAAGAAAAAAAAAACAAATGTACATGGGTTTTAAGAATATATAGAATAAACAATATTATATATTTGAAAGATTAACCATTATTTACTGACTTTTTCCAGTTAATTTTTGACTTATAATCGTCGGTCAATATGACAATTGAATTCTTAAAATTTATTTTACAATTTAAATTAAAAAAAGTAAGTAAACATAAAAAAGCGCATAAACACAAAAAAAAAAGAGAAACAATATTCATAAAATCTGTATTTTTTATTAAAATTAATATATATTACATTTATTGTATAATAAACAATTATGCTTAACATGATCAACATGGTAATATAACCAGTGTCATATTTTTACTAAGTGTGAATAGATACTTTTAAGAGGGGGTCTTCGCTAATAGCGATAACATAATAAGGGACAATTACACAAGTGTGGTGTTGATCATGCGTTACACATATGGATTGTAAATGATTGTTTACATGTATATCCGTTGCTCGCCATATGGTCTCTTTCCAGTGGCGAGGGTAAACAAACGCAAACACACAAAAATCCGTTGCTATTAATAACCACGGGTCATAAAGAAATAACAAGTAATTTTCTAATCTCTAGCATGCCAATCAAAGTTCATAATGAACAATGTCTTTCGTCCGCTCATTCATAAGTGATATACAATTCTGGTAAAAACCATTGAAAAGATTATAAGAATATCTTGTCATCATATGTCTACTAGTTCATCTTCACTTGCTGCATTTCTTGCTTGGACGCCCTTTGATGCTTTGCATCAATGCTTTTCTTGTATTCTCTTGTATTGGATAGTGTACACACCCTACTTGAATGGTTTTTAAAGAGAAATTATGTGACATTCATGAAGATAATTTCTTGCAAGAAAATTAGAACAGGTTCTATTTTTCTACAAGTTTTTGGCTGTCAAGACACTGATAACACCAGTTTGACACAAAACATGTGCCCAAAGTTTTGATAGTGCTGTTATTTCTATTATTTTTCTGACTTTTTGTTGTTGATTCAGTGTACATGCCCTTTGAATTTCAGTAAATGTTTACAATGTCTTGGTAAAAGAAACAAATCAATACGCTGATACACATAAGAGCAAAAAAAATAAATAAAAAAAAATAAATACATTGTAAAAAAAATAAAAAAAAAGCTCTTTTTAAAGTAAAGTCATATTGGATTTAAAATGATCTTGTTCATTTAGTAAATAACTTTCATCAAATAAAGAATTTGCATCAAAATAAATTTTTGTCACATTTTTTGAATTTTTAAAAGAATGTACGCATTGCATTTACTCCATTGTTTAGCTAATTGCATCATTTTCCCGCTTTTTTCACATATTTTACAGAAACATGATAGTATTGCAAAGACAAAGGTATAAATCCTGGGCTATCTTAATGAGACATTTCAGTAAAAATTGTGCCTGAAAAAATGTTGAAAGGGCCATTTATTTAGCTTATCTAAATGTGACATGTAAGAAACTTGAATAGGTGTAGACACGGCCTAAGTCATGATTTTATATTGTATACTGCAGTTTCCGTCGGTTGTCCTGTAAATGAAGGTGGATGGTTTGTGCTAGAGGAGGACTCTAACATTATGTTAAGGTAGATATACAATATAGTACATTACAATATAACAATATAACAATTTGCGATGAATGAAGTATGTGATCTCTTGTAAAATATATACAACACTTAATAACGAAATTGTTAAATACATTTTGTTAAATACATTCTGAATTGATTACTTCTTACAAGAACCTCTTTAATCTGATAGTTTATAAAGGAAATAAATATTTTGTAAAGTAGTTGCGCAATGGTATACTTAAACATCAATTTTTAGCTCACCTGTCACAAAGTGAAAGGGTGAGCTTTTGTGATCGCTTTTCGTCCGGCGTCCGTCGTCCGTCCGTCGTCCGTAAACTTTTACTTTAAATGACATCTCCTCATAAACCACTAAGCCAATTTCATCCAAACTTCACAGGAATGTTCCTTTGGTGGTCACCTTTGAAAATTGTTCAAAGAATTTAATTCCATGCAGAACTCTGGTTGCCATGGCAACCAAAAGAAAAACTTAAAATATCTTCTTCAAAAAAACCCAAAGAGCTAGAGCTTAGATTTTTGGCATGAAACATCTTGTGGTGAGTGTCTACCAAGTTTGTTCAAATAAAAGCCCTCGGGTCAAAATTGGCCCCGCCCCAGGGGGTCATTGATTTTCCCTATATGCATATAGTAAAAACTTAAAAAATCTTCTTTTAAAGAACCCAAAGAGCTAGAGCTAAGATATTTAGCATGAAACATCTTCTAATGGGTGTCTACCAAGTTTGTTCAAATAAAAGTCCTGGGATCAAAATTGGCCCCGCCCCAGGGGGTCATTGATTTTCCCTATATGCATATAGTAAAAACTTAAAAAAATCTTCTTTTAAAGAACCAAAAGAGCTAGAGCTAAGATATTTAGCATGAAACATCTTCTAATGGATGTCTACCAAGTTTGTTCAAATAAAAGCCCTGGGGTTAAAGTTGGCCCCACCCCAGGGGGTCATTGATTTTCCATATATACATATAGTAAAAACTTAAAAAATCTTCTTTTAAAAAACCCAAAGAGCTAGAGCTAAGATATTTAGCATGAAACATTTCTAATGGGTGTTTACCAAGTTTGTTCAAATAAAAGCCCTGGGGTCAAAATTTGCCCCGCCCCAGGGGGTCATTGATTTTCCCCATATGCATATAGTAAAAACTTAAAAATCTTCATATAAAGAACCAAAAGAGCTAGAGCTAAGATATTTAGCATTAAATATCTTCTAATGGATGTCTACCAAGTTTGTTCAAATAAGAGCCCTGGGGTCAAAATTGGTCCGGCCCTGGGGGTCATTGATTTTCCAAATTTCCTTATATGTGTATAGGAAAAACTTAAAAAATCTTCTTTGGAAAAAACCAAATAGCTAGAGTTTAGATATTAAGCATGAAACATCTTCTAGTGATTGTCTACAAAGATTGTTTAAATAAAAGCCCTGGGGTCAAAATTGGCCCCACCCCGGGGGTCATTCATTTTCCCTATATGTGTAAAACTATAGCAAAAATGGAAAAATCTTCTTTGAAAAAACTTAAATAGCTAGAGTTTAGATATTAAGCACGAAGCATCTTCTAGTGAGTGTCTTCAAAGTTTGTTCAAATAAAAGCCCTGGAGTCAAAATTGGCCCCGCCCCAGGGGACATTGATTTTCCTTATACGAGTATAGCAAAAACTTAAAAATCTTCTTTGAAAAAACCCGAATAGCTAGAGTTTAGATATTAAGCATGAAACATTTTCTAGTAAGTGTCTACAAAGATTGTTCAAATAAAAGCCCTGGGGTCAAAACTGGCCCTGCCCCAGGTGTCATTGTTTTTAACTATATGTGTAAAGAAAAAACTTGAAACATCTTCTTATGGTTGTCTACCAAGTTTGTTCAAATAAAAGCCCCGGTCTTTAAACTGGCCCCGCTCCGGGGGCCTATGTACAGGTGAGCGACTTCAGGGCCATCATGGCCCTCTTGTTTTTGACTATATACTCCAACAAAGAAAAGTATGTTTAAAGATTCGCGGTCACTAACAGGAATATTTCTTGCATATGAGACAGGATTATCTTATCTACCGTTTACATCGGTGCTAGAAAACCCTGTCTTACACCCCCATGTTAGACAAGTCGCGTGCTTTAAATGACGTCATTGCTGCGCGTCTTTTATAAATGAATAACGTTCTTAGGATGACGTCACTTAACCAAGTTTCAAGTTTTCAATTTTTGTGCCCCCACTTTAGTGGCGGGCATTTAGATTTACCCTTGTCCGTCCGTCCGTACAAACCAGAGCTTCATTATTGGGTTCTCAGAACAATAGATGTATTTGATGTCATTCATTCCGTTTCTCTTGTGGGTTATTTTCTGCATTGTTGGGTTAAAAAGACCAAAAGAAATAACAAAAGAAAACCCCATAATGTAGCTCTGGTAAGAACATCCGTCCTGCCGTCCGTCCGTTCTCTTTTGTGCCGCATGTAACTCAAAAAGTATTTGACAGAGAGTCATGAAACTTTACAGGAATGTTGATCAGCATGTGTAGTTGTGCACCTGGGTATTTTCGTCTGGATATCTTTTTCGTATTTTTAGAGTTAGTAAAATTTTGCAATTTTCAACTTGTGTCGCATGTATAACTCAAAAAGTATTTGACCTAGACCCATGAAACTTTACAGGAATGTTGATCAGCATGTATAGTTTTGCACCTGGGTATTTTCGTCTGAATAGTTTTAGTATTTTTAGAGTTATTGCCCTTGACTTAGTAAAATTTTGCAATTTTCAACTTGTGTCGCATGTAACTCAAAAGGTATTTGACCTAGAGTCATGAAACGTTACAGGAATGTTGATCAGCATGTGTAGTGGTGCACCTGGGTATTTTTGTCTGGATTTATTTAGTATTTTTAGAGTTATTGCCCTTGACTTCGTAAAATTTTGCTATTTTCAACTTGTGTTGCATGTAACTCAAAAAGGATTTGACCTAGAGTCATGAAACTTTACAGGAATATTGATCAGCATGTGTAGTTTTGCACCTGGGTATTTTCGTCTGGATTTATGTAGTATTTTTAGAGTTATTGCCATTGACTTAGTAAAATTTGGCAATTTTCAACTTGTGTCGCATGTAACTCAAAAAGGATTTGACCTAGAGTCATGAAACTTTACAGGAATGTTGATCAGCATGTGTAGTTGTGCACCTGGGTATTTTTGTCTGGATTTATTTAGTATTTTTAGAGTTATTGCCCTTGACTTAGTAAAATTTTGCTATTTTCAACTTGTGTCGCATGTAACTCAAAAAGGATTTGACATAGAGTCAAACTTTACAGGAATATTGATCAGCATGTGTAGTTGTGCACCTGGGTATTTTCGTCTGGATTTATGTTGTATTTTTAGAGTTATTGCCCTTAAGGTGACAACAGACACTTTCCGTGGTAATCACATAAATGTCATTTAAACCAACTTATTCTAGTAATAATTGTTATTTATTTAATCTTTGTGCATTAAATGTCGTTGATCATCATAAAAAATAACATATTTGAAAAAAATGTCTTTGTAAATGATTGATTTTTAATAAAAATCCTAAAATTTTAAATCGTCATATCAAAGTCATTTTTATTTTTGTGTCATCAAACTTTTGGAAAATAAACATACTTATAATATCTGGGGAACCGTGTCTCAAATTTTGTCTATCTTTTCTCAAAAAAAATATTACGTAACGTCAAACATTTTATGCGACTTTTTTCACCATACATAATACTATTTAAAGATAATTAAGTCGCTGATTGAGCAAACAAAAAATCCCTGACACGGTTCCCTCCGTAATGAATTCCCTTTCATGTGCTTTAAACCGCATGTTAATTGCTTGATTATTAAAAAAGTTATGCCGATTCAAAGTTAGTCCGATCCGCATCAAACGAAGTGTCATAAATTGGCTGTTCTCTCTCGGACCCCTACGTTTCACGCTAAATAATTACATAATACACAAATATCGCACCAGAGGAGGGTCACAAGTTGCGGTAACATACACTAACAACATTTTATGACCCAGTGACATCTGACCAATTAAAAAGTTGCTGATTAATATCAGTTTATAACAGAAATTTCTTCACATCTTAACGTGATTTACCGTTAGTCTGGTATCGGTTGCACATGTCACGTGACTTTCGGTAAAATTTGAGGCACTCGGTGGGGGGAAATGGGGACGTATTTGTGCACCGCTAGCGGGGTATTTAATTGTTTTCACATTTAAGTTTATTATTATTATCATCAGCATTATTATTATATTATACCAGTGTCACTCTATCTGTGTACTCGTGTATGAAATTCCGTTAAAATATAAATTAAAATAACAAAAAAACTGAGCTTCTGACAGTATTTTAAAGTCCATGGTAGATGTACAAATAAGAACGGGATTTTATATATTTTTTCCTCCAAATTGATATAAATGCTTCACATATTTTAATAGAAATAAAAGGTATCACTCGATCATTATGATCTGACCTTCTTGACTTCTATTATCATGAAAATCATCTATGCACGGCATAGAGATCCAGTTTCTACTGGGATATACAATAAATTCCAAACTTTCTCATAGATTTATTAGTACTGTGTTCGATTTACTAGCGAACAATTTATTCAAAGCATTCACTGATAATTTATTTTATTATCTTTTTTTATTGATTCATAGAGAAATAATCATCCTTAGACAACCTAAAATGGTTTAGAAATTTGTCAGGGAGACCTTACCACAAGTCATATAGGCGTTCACATAAAAAATGTTGTCTGTTTTTGTTGTTGTTTTACTTGACATTGTTAGAAAACGAGGTTGAATGTAAAGCAAGCCCTTGAATCCGTACAAAAGTCCATAAACTCAATGTAATATCTATCAGATTAACGGGACAGACAAATTATTTTCACACATTATGGATATTTTAGCAACAAAATCAACCCCGTGGTCGTGCGATTTGTCGCTATGCTTAATTATTTAATTTTATGTTTCATACATTATGTTACGTACATTGGCCGACAATTTCTTATTTTATAAAAAAGGCTAAATAAAAGGTAGAGGATATTCATAAAAGATGTACGGTATTTGTACGATACATGAATTACGAGTAGTATGGACCAGTATGGACCGGTAATTCACGGATATATGGAACTACCGATTTCCCTCATTGATGCCTCAACAGGGGGCGGAGCGTTATCGATAATTGACAGGTTACGCGATAGCAGATAAAAATAGTACAGGTACCGTTTTAAAACGTTTAAAAACACATTTTTTGGACTAACTGCTTCCAAAATTAAATCACGAATGTGTTCAGAAAAGGTTGATAAATATACTAAGCAAAAAATCTCATTTTAGGTATTTTCAGTGATAATTGACTCCGTTGTCACCTTAACTTAGAAATTTTTTGCAATTTTCAACTTGTGTCGCATGTAACTCAAAAAGGATTTGACATATAGTCATTAAACCTTTTGGCAAGGTTGCTCAGCATATTTAGTTTTGCATCTGGAGTTTCGCTTGTTGATTTATCCAGTATTTGTAGAGTTATTTCCCTTAACTTAGTAAAAACCGTTTCATTTTGTTGTTATTTGTTCCTTGAGTGCTTGAGTTAGAATCAACCAACTTTACGGGAATAATGATTAACATCACTAAATTACAGGAATAATGATTCACATCACTGTGAAGCTATGAACCTGGGACTTTGCATGTGAATTTTTTTTCAGTTTTGTAAGAGTTATTGCCATTGACTTTCAGTAGTATAAATTTGCAATTTTCAACTTGTTCATGCTTAGCTCAAAAAGTATTTCTCTTGTAGGCCTGAAAGTTTACAAGAATGTTGGTCAGCATGTGTACTTATGCACCTTGGGGTTTGCTTGTGGATTTATTCAGTATTTGTAAAGTTCTTGCCCTTTACTTAGTAAAAGAGTTTTAATTTTCAACTTGTGGCACATGTAGTCCAAAAATATTTGACCTAGAGTCATAAGATTGACAGAACAGTGGCGCGGGGGGGGGCACCCTTGTCCTATGGACACATTTCTAGTTTTAATTTCAACAAGGCCTATATGGGCATCAGTTTTATAAACAGTAAAATTTCACAAACAAATTAGCATTAACAAAAAAATAATACAGGTGTGTAAATAAAGCTTGAGACAAAATAATTTGCACGATAAATACAAAAAGAAGACTAGAGATACTTATGAATGACTTAGAATGAGACATAATGCAATCGCACAATGAAAGTTCCTGACCAAAAATGCAAATGAAGTGATGCAGCGACATGGTATAAACCACAACGTGGGGACCATGAAGCCCCACACTGCAACCACACCACGCCGGTACAATAAGTTTCACAAAAGTTAAATAGGAAGTGTCACAATTCGATTACAAATGTCATTAGACCTTAAAGATGAAAAAATAATAAAAAATTAATTAAAATGCATAAAAATAGATAAAGTAAATAATGAAAATCAAGACAATACTTGGTAATAGATACTGACTAGAAGGTGGTAAACATTATTTTACAATAGACATTATTCTTTGTGTAAAAACAGACAGTTTGATTAATACAGTTCTATCCGTATTTTGAAATAATTGCTGTAAATTAAACATGTTACCTCTTCGTAAATTAATGGGCATGTTCTTGCTACGATCAATGTTAAAATAAGGACACTGAAAAATAAAATGAAACTCATCACCTTATAAAGAATAATTTGGACAGAGATGGCAATATCCTAAATCATGATCCAAAATTTATATAACGACCCTTTTCAATAGGGAGTTTATGGTTACTACATCTAAACCTACACAGCGATAGGGCTAGATTTCTAGGTAAAAGTTTAAAATAGGGTTCTTATTCAAATGAGGATTTAAAAATTCTGTGATACAGTGATACATTTTCTAGAGTTAAACACCTGTTCATGCCACATTTGAACATATTGGTCTTTGATTTTTGATTTGACAATATTTTTAAAATAAGAAGGTGATAACACAGATTGATTTATCCAGTATTCAGCAAAACCAAGCTCTTGTAATGATTTTTAACATAAGCTATCCATGGGGAGTGATATACATTTTGACGGTCCAATTCAAACATTAGTTTGTACATATTAAATATTACATACATGTACTTTATCAGGTTTTGAATTAATGATTTTGCACCAAAAATTTAGGGCTCTACATTTTATGACACAATCAATTGGTAGAGTACCAAGCTCCCCAAATACCATAACACTAGGTGTGGACTTTTTGACATTCATTATGGGTTTAAGATATTTCAATTGAAATTGCTTTACAATATCAATGTTACCTACACCCCACACTTCTACACCATATAACAAAATAGGAGTGACCATGGAGTCAAAAAGTTGTAATTGTAAATCTATATCAAGACCAAAAGTTCTGGATTTTTTAAGAACAGGAAGCATAGCTTTTCTAGCTTGGTCACACAGGTATTTAGTAGTTTTATTGAACTTACCATTAAAATTAAACTTAACACCTAAGTAGCTAAAATCCTCAACAATATCAAGTATGGCATTGTTAAAGTAAAAAGAAGGTGTATTTCTACATTTCCCTTTTGAAAAATCACCACTTTAGTTTTGGCTGTATTTACTTGCATACTTCCATAACTCGCAATAAGTAGACATAACATCTAGTGCTAATTGAAAATCAGATGCAGATTCTACAAAAATTACAGTATCATCAGCATAAAGCAGTAAAAACAATTTAAAGTAAACCTCTACTATATCATCACTTAGTACATTTTTAATAGACTGCGATAGTAAATCTAAACCATTATACCTATTTGAGATATGTTCTACAAGATCATTTAGGAAGACAAAAAAAATAATAGGTGATAGGTTTCACCTTGACGGACACCTGTTGCACTTGTAAAATATGTTGATAGACCCTGAGTGCTTTTTACACATGATTTAGCTTTGTCATAAATACTATAAATTACCCTTGGCATTTTACCATCTACATTGTGCTTTAAAAGTTTCATCCATAAAAAGGTCTATTTACAGAATCGAAAGCTTTTTTATAATCCAAAAATGCACAATATAATTTCTTATTCTTACTTAGATAAAAGTCAACTAACAGTTTCAAAGTAAATATATGATCTACAATTCCATAATCTTTACGAAAACCAGCCTGCTCTTCACATAACAATCCTGAATTTTCTAGAAAAGTATTAAGTCTTTTATTAAGAATATCCCTAAACAACTTAAAATAGTGATTCCCCTGTAGTTGTCTGGGTTATTTACATCACCCTTTTTTATAAATAGGAAAAAAAAACTCCTTTGCACCAGACTTCTGGGACACATGCTGATTCAAAAATGATATTAAACAATTTATTAAGAACAGGCAGCATAATATCTTTAGAGTACTTGATATACTCATTCAATATATTGTCATGTAAATATTACTTAAACCATTAATAGCATTCAATATTTCACTGTTAGTAATAGTGGAGTTCAATTCAAAATTATAATCTGAAATATTGGTTATGTCAAAATCAACATTCTCTCCCTCATTATTTTCATTCAATTTACTGAAATGTTCATAAAAAGCCTCTGCACTAATATTAGACATAATTTTATTTCTTTCTCTCGAGTATTTATTCAGTAAAGACAAATCAGCTCTGGGGTCTGAATGTCGTAAATTTCTGAACTTATTATTAATAGTTTTATTATACTTATGACATGTATGAAGCTTTAAACTTATTTCTTTTTTGTACATTTTACTTGCACTTTTTAAAGACTCTAAATTTACATTGGAATTGAGACTTCTATATTCTTTTTTTTTGCTTTCATGTATACAGATCTTTTTTCCCTACATTCCTGATCATACCATGGTTTTGTTGACTTATTAGTATCATTATCGACCCTACTATTTACAACAACAGTTTTAATCATGTTTGCATTTTTTGCAGCTTTAGTATAAATGTCAGAAATATCTGACACAACCACATTTATACAAGAGGAAATTTCTTCCTTACAACCTAAAGCTAAATTATCAAGTTGAGCAACAAGATTATCAATATCCATATGATCAAAAGAATCAACAAACAGTGTTTTACAATTGGCATCCCATACAGGCTTTTCAACACTAGATGTAGAATTCTTATTAACATTGTTCTCAGAAATATCAGCTAATTTACAAGATAAGCAAAATGATAATGCAACATGAATATCAAGCAATAAAGGATCAAATGGAAGAACATCAAACTTAGATACTTGTGGAAATAAAATATAATCAATGACACTGTTTTTGGCAAGCCATTTGTTTTGGAAAAGTTGTTCCGGTTAGGTGGTTTCCTGCTTACATTTGTTAGTGCATGATTGAACGGGAAACCAGCTGCAATCGTGCCAATCGCAACTTTTTGGCCCTTTCCGTCACTATTTGGATTAATCATAATAGCCGAGGTAGTTCCGATTGCAATCGTGACAATTCGGGCGATTCCGTCATACTGCGGTATCAGACGAAGTAATATTACGGAAATCTAAGCTATTTTAGTTACTTTGGTAATCCCAGTTTGTTTATATAAATAGGATTTCTATTTTTACTTATTTTCCGTTTCAATTCTTTTTCAAGACGCAAAAGTTAGTTTCTTTTATAATTGGTTTTTGTCTTTATTAGTTTTATACAATAGAGAATGGTTACTGTAGTAGTATTCCGTCTCCAAAGGGCGGTCCTGCTTACCAAAAGATCGTGACCGAATCACGCAGAATATAAGTGCATTTAGATCGTCTTGGTGAGGTAATCTAAAAATAGCCCACGCATATCATTAACCTTACCACGTGCTGATCTTCTGTGTTGTCGATCATACATATTTTAGGTAAAACATAGTTGATACATGCTTATTAATTGGTACCACGTAACGAAGTCTTTTAGTGCATTTACTTGTCTCTAAAGCTGCTATATAAATGAAATTAGCAACTGCCAAAACGAAAGACTCTCTCTGCATGAAATGTGCACACTTGTTTCCCTTCAGTATGGTAGATTGATCCCCACGTGAGAGCCAATGTTAGTATTTTTACGATTGATTATTTTCTTTATTATTTTTATACAATAGAGAATAGATTTCGAAATGCTTTTGACAAAAAAATATTAGTTTTTTACAAAAAACAGTTGCCACTGTTATCGTCAGCATGTTCCCGTTCAGTTATAATCAGTGGACTTCTGGTCCTATTTGGTCCAAATTTGCACGCATAACACTGGTGCTCAAACAAATGGGCACAGGTGCTCGTCCAGTCTTTGGCTTACCCTACCTATCCCTTTAATAGTGAAACTTTTTCGAGAAAAAAAACTAAATAAACCCTTTATGATATACAAATGCCGTAATTCAAAAAAAATTGTGATAATAAATTGAAACAAAAAAAAAAAAACAATTTTAAAGGAAAGGGATGATGGCACAACTGAGCAAGCCTTTCCTTTTAAATGGAAACTTTATTTGTGTTGGTATAATGACCAATATATTGATCACTATTCAGTATATGAATATCAAAAGTTTTACATAATTCTAACAGTCTGTAACCATAATTATTACAAGAATGGTCCATTGAATATCTATCAATGGGAAGACCTAACATATCTAAATTATGCTTGCTTAACTGATACTTGGCGTTATAGTCAAAGTTAAAGTCAACAATATGTTTATCAAAATTAATGAAGTTTTGTCCAGTTTTTTTAATTAAAATCACCCATCAAACATATGTATGGATCATTTTCTGAAAAATTTAAAATATCGTTTTCAATATCGTCAAAAATATCAATTGAACTATCAGAAGATCCTTCTGGTGGTATATAGACAGCACCAAAAATAATATTGTACTCAAACAACTTATCAATTTTAAACCACAAACAATTTTCATTACTAGAATTCAAAACAGATACATATTGATGGTAGCATTCTTTCACTAACAACCCAATTCCACCAGATTTACGTTTAAAGGACTTACGATTTAGACCAATATATTTAAAACCATTACAACATACAGTATCAAAGTCATCTAGTTTGGTTTCAACTTACCCAATAATATCGTAATTATTAATAAAGTCATGAAGTCATGAAAATCAGGATAATTCAATTTGTTCATCAAACCACAAATATTTAAACATGTTAACTTTAAACTGGAATGTAACAACATATAACTGTAAGTGTGACCATGAACTGTCTTTTCATTGGATTCTACATGTGCGAAGTTACTGTCACTTTGAACATTCTCACTATCATCGAGATCAAGAGTACAATGAGGCAAATCACCACCTTCCGATGTATCCTATACAAATGACTGGAGCTGGAGCTCATTAAGGTCTGGCACAATACCAAGTTTAAAGAGATCATCAGGATTTGTGATAATGTAGTGTTTACCCTCTTTAGTACAGTGGATATTTCCTTCAGTAGTATACACACTACTTACACTATCCTGCATTTTAACATAATCTCTAAGTTTAACTCTTAATCTTGTAAGGTCTTCTGTAATGAAAACAGACTTCTTTCCCTGACCTTTATCTTCTTGATATTTTGACATATGCCTAAGATTTTTTTTTGTATTTGAATACATTAAGCACAGTTTGCCTGCGAACAAACCGAACAATAACAGGACGAGAATCTGGATGACCTTCCTTCGGAAACTTGCCAAGGCGATGGCACACACTGATATCTTCTACTCTAAAATGATATGGAGGCTCTCCCTCTGACTCGTCTGGATTATACCCACGTGAAGCCATTTCATTCAACATGGCAACAACACCCTCTGACAGAGATTTACCTGGGTTCAACTTTAGATTGAAAATTCTTATATTCTCTCTTCTAGTATATTGTTCAAGTTTATCATTCTCATACTTAATAACTCTTATATTTGCCTTAGCTTTTTCAAACTGATCTTTTTGCACAGATGATTTCTCAATTACATTAGTGAGAACAGATGTTATTGCCGGCAACAATAATGTTGCAAGTTCATTAGCAAGGCATTTCATCTTGGGGGATTGACTTTGATCATGAAGTTGGAGTGAGACTAAAAAAAGAATTGGAGCACCACACTAAATACCGTATTCCAGTATATACCGGACAAGACGCTTGAATGATAAAATCTAAAATTTTGCCTTTTCACCCAACGGAATGAACTTTAAAAGGTCTAAGTCATCTTTTCACACCGATTAAAGTATGATAATGCATAAAAAATGGGAAAAAACCGGCGAAAAAACGATATTTGTCTATTTTGTGATTATGATTTCTGCAAGCGTCAATAGGTACTGCTCCAATCCTGTATGGAGTTAAATCCATGAAGTTATACGTTCATACGCTACTATATGAAAAATGTGCGTAATGAGAATATCAGTTTTCGTTATTTCTGTTCTGAAAATAATTGATATGTAAAATGCAAAAAAAAGAATCAAACACCGGCTGTCGGTACAGACGGGAATATCTAGCTCTCCGGTAACTGTTTAGCGGAAACTCGGCAGAGCCTCGTTATCGCCGTAAACAGCCACCCTCGAGCTAGATATTCCAGTCTGTACCAGCAGCCAGTGTAAGATTAATATATTCCATCACTCTTTGATGATCATATTTAGACACGGCTATTTTATTTTGCTAACCAGTTTATAAACTTCATTCTAAAATAGAATTATCGATTATATTTTCAGCTTATTCACCACGACGGCGGCAGTGACGTTACAAGAGGCTGTTGATCATTGTGCTTCCCTCAACGCACATCCTTTACAAATTCAAACTGTTGACAAAATGAATTTTGTTAGAGACCAGTTAATACCATGTGCAGGTACTAATGCAAATTCTATAACTTTTACATACAAGTATAAGTATTAAAACAGAGAAAAACTGGCTCGGTTTGATTGAGCCTATTTATGGACGGTAGTGGTAATTGTAGGCTACCGCCCGCACCACTAGCACCGTTTTAAACAGAATTCAAAATTTAAACATGAAAGTGGTGACCATTTAAACTGAGAACACCCGCAGATCGGTTATCACGGAACTTGCCTCGTGAAACGTTCGGGTCATCACAAGAAAAGCGGCATGTGGTCCGCAAGTAAAAGCAATGGTCAAAACAAAAACAAAATGGAATTTCTAAATGGAGGAACAGAGGTTATGTAGCTTGCATACTACAGAATATACGTCAAAAGACAATTTATAAAGCAGAGCATTAAGTCGCGGGAGAGAGAAATGACAAGATTAACGTAGAAAATTATAATTAATTTATTAATGATAATCTTTGAGACATTGTTAATTATATATATATATAATTATCCACGAGTATGTATGACGATGAATCGTGATGAATTAATAAATAATTTTCACACTTTTTGATAATATTTAATCATGATACTGAAAAAGTTACGAAAAAACATGAATTTTTCTTCTTTCTTTACAGACGTGAATGGCCATCATTATTGATTGATGCACAAATGCGCTAGCATCCGGACCCTTCTGCATGGACGCGTTAGGACGAGTGACAATAAAGGTATTCCGATAAGTGACGGGGTCATCGTGGCACAACGGAGTAGGGCCTGATAATGGTAACATGCAGCCGCTCTGTATATGGATACCAACGTTCTTTAGTTATAAACTAGATGATATAGCCTGCTATTCGCCATCTACAAGCATTAAACACATATGTGAAAAGCCCAAGCCATAACAAATGTGGCACTATCTTCACAGGGCAACTTGGAGTTTTTTGTTTATTTGTTTGTTTGTTTTGATTCTGCCTATCAGAATGTTTTTATTAACAGTTTCATATTTTTAAAAATAAACTTTTCTTCTTTGCTTAAAAATGTTTTTTTAAGTAATTAGATAACCTGCACTGGTACTTAGTCTAGGCAGGGGACCAGAATAGATACATGTTGTATATACATTGACATCAATGAATACCTTTATCGCTGAATAGACGAAAAACACAGATTTTATACAATTTTGGGAGAGCTTTTAAACAAATTTGTACATCTGACTGTAGACTTTATCAATGCACATATTATTGTATGGCAATTAAAGAACTTTTATAAAACTTTAGAAATTTTAAATGCATTCATCTAAAAATATAAATGGAAATCGATTATATTTCAAAAATTGTGCACAAGCTTAGCTGTTGTTTAATTATTATTGTATCCGCACTTTTTAACTAAAAGACGGTATAATTATTGGCATGTTTTTAATCAGCATTTTACATTAATATATGCGCAAAATCATTGTTATTTGTTTGCTTACAGGAAGCCAAGGGCATGTTGTTTCAACTTGCCTTAAATGGACAGGTTGAATAAACTGATTTTCTGATTATCACACACCCTGAAAACCATATCGGCTTGTTAATCAAGGGTTAAAAAACAGAACCGTTGAAAACATTAAAATTGTAAATGTTTTAGATATATTTAACGATATGTAAACTTAAAAATATTCATTTGCAACGGCTAATTTACATATTATAAGCAGGACCGTGCAATACTTAGGTTACGGAGTCCTAAAGGCGACTCGGGTATTTGAAAAAAATATTTTATTTGTTCGCATAAAACTCAAAAGAAAATATCCCAACTAATATAATATAACTAATATATCAAATAATGCATGAAAACTAAATGTACAAACATAGTTTAGGTGCTGCTGCTGCTGCTGTTGTTGTCGTGGTCGTCAACGGTGATGTTCTCCCTGGAAAGAATATCATCATTTCATATATTTTACTAATATTTTATAAATTTGCTATCTATTTTGAAGGCATATATTTTGTCTGTGAAACTTTGTTTTAAATTTGTCATCTTGCGTATTTTGCCCCATCTCAGTAGAGCTGTTGTTAAATCAATTTCAAATGTGAGTTAAAATTTCTATGTCAGAGTATATGCTCTGATTTAAGTGGTAAATGACGCCAAAAGAAAATGTTGCAACAGATGCTGTAGATTTTGAAACAAATTTAATAAGATATTGCTTTGCCCGGAAGTTGAAGTATTACATTTATTGCAACATCCTATTTGTAAGACTATGTTCCATTTAGCCAAACAGTGACTTCCAAGTTTTAGTGACAAAATGTTGAAAAAGTGCTTGCATTTTTAATAATCAAGTTTTAAAATGGTTATTAATTAGTTGAAGTAATTATGTGAACTTTATGCCGTATTATTACTTGGAGAAAATAGACAGACAATTCTAATTTTGTAAATAGTGTTTTAAATGCTTCTTTCTAATAATTATGGGCTTCCTTGTGGATTCCAAGTCCTTAAAATTACAATACTTGTGCTTCTTTGACATAATTTGACTTGAATGCAGTTAAAAAAGAATGCTTGCAGACTGAGAGTGATAATTCTGAGAGATATATGAAATAAAACAGTTTTAACTGATTAAGAGTAAACCTTTATAATTATGTCAGTGTTAACATGTTTAAATTTACATCAGAAGTTTTAAAGCCTTAAGGTCTTGTCAGGCATAACAAAAAACCCTTTTCGTAAATCTTTAAGCAAATAGAATAAAAGGATATTTTTTTCTTAATTATGAAAGAGCTAAGTTTACTGTTCAATTTTGGAAATTTACATGTGCTTTATCAGATTCAAAAAAGAACTCTGAATCATAGATTTTCAAAGTAAGGGTCTTTAAAAATGATTATAACTTTACTTAGTTTTTAAGATTGATTGTTTTTAACAGATGTATGCATTTGTTTCACATATATCATAATTAATATATCTGGCTAGACATGATATGATAATAAGTCCCAGATTATAGATTATGAAAACCTGAAAAATTTGTTTAAAGGCATATTATGCCTCAGAAACCAATAAATATTTTACTTCTTTAGAAAGGGCAAACATGAAATTATTATGTTTAAATAATGGTTTTAGAGAATGTAATGTGCTTGTTGCCTGAAAGCCAGTAGTGATAAAATTTGAAAATAATTTGTCATTTAAAGTTGCAAAATTTAAACAAAGCCGTACATTGTATTTTGACTTCCATACAAAATATTAATTCACTATATAACTGTACTTATTGCAAAAAATGCAACAGATGTAAAGGATAGTCAAGGTGAGACTCAAAAGAAATGAAAATAAAAGCGTTTCATAGGCATAATGGGCCTTTAAATTGTTTAAGATTTCAAGCTAGAATTTTAAATGTGTTTGAGTTCCGACAACAGTTGATGAAAGCTAAGGCATCTAGTTATGACATCTTATTTTACTTTAAAAAAAAAACAAGATTGCATTTGTGAAAAATGCTATTCCACCGCACCCTTTCACTGCCATAGGAACGGCTTAAGCCGTCCCTGTTATTTTCGGCGTATTTGCCATATGGACGGCTTTAGCCGTTTCTATAATAATAATAGTAATAATAATAAATTAATAATAATAATAGTAATAAAAATAATAATAAATATAAAGAAAATTATACCATCGACAATAATTATTATTATACTAACAGGTTTGGAAACATATATAATTATTATAATACTAATAACAAATAATAATAATTATATTAATTAATAATATAGTAATTTCTTAGAAAATCCTCTGGCAAATAGGTGAACAATAAAACAATAACCCTCTGGCAGCGAAAGGGTTAATACAACACTAAATAGTAGTGTATGAACAGATTTTTAGCTCGACTATTCGATAAGAATAAGTAGAGCTATTGCAGTCACCCGAGCGTCGGCGTCCGCGTCGGCGTCGGCGTCGGCGTAACCACTTATGTTAAAGTTTTTGTAATAGTTCAAATATTTTCAAAGTCCATTGACATATGGCTTTGAACCTTTGCACACTTGTTCACCATCATGACCCCAACCTGTAGACAGGAGAAGGTAACTGTATCAAGCATTTTGACAGAATTATGCCCCTTTTTCGACTTAGAATTTACGTTAAAGTTTTTGTAATAGTTCAAATATTTTCAAAGTCCATTGACATATGGCTTTGAAACTTTGCACACTTGTTCACCATCATGACCCCAACCTGTAGGCAGGAGGAGGTAACTCTATTAAGCATTTTGACAGAATTATGCCCCTTTTTCGAGTTAGAATTTACGTTAAAGTTTTTGTAATAGTTCAAATATTTTCAAAGTCAATTGACATATGGCTTTGAAACTTTGCACACTTATTCACCATCATGACCCCAACCTGTAGACAGGAGAAGGTAACTGTATCAAGCATTTTGACAGAATTATGCTCCTTTTTTGACTTAGAGTTTACGTTAAAGTTTTTGTAATAGTTCAAATATTTTCAAAGTCCATTGACATATGGCTTTGAAACTTTGCACACTTGTTCACCATCATGACCCCAACCTGTAGGCAGGAGGAGGTAACTCTATCAAGCATTTTGACAGAATTATGCCCCTTTTTCGAGTTAGAATTTACGTTAAAGTTTTTGTAATAGTTCAAATATTTTCAAACTCAATTGACATATGGCTTTGAAACTTTGCACACTTGTTCACCATCATGATCCCAACCTGTAGACAGGAGGAGGTAACTCTATCAAGCATTTTGACAGAATTATGCCCCTTTTTCGACTTAGAATTTACGTTAAAGTTTTTGTAATAGTTCAAATATTTTCAAAGTCCATAGACATATGGCTTTGAAACTTTGCACACTTGTTCACCATCATGACCCCAACCTGTAGACAGGAGGAGGTAACTCTATCAAGCATTTTGACAGAATTATGCCCCTTTTTCGACTTAGAATTTACGTTAAAGTTTTTGTAATAGTTCAAATATTTTCAAAGTCCATAGACATATGGCTTTGAAACTTTGCACACTTGTTCACCATCATGACCCCAACCTGTAAACAGGAGGAGGTAACTGTATCAAGCATTTTTTTACTATCAAGCACTAAGAATAGTCGAGCGTTGCTGTCCTACTGACAGCTCTTGTTATTTGTTTCTATACAATTGAAGATTGTTATAATGCAAAGATCCCTGACTTATCTATTTCTTATTATCAGGTAAGTGGTTTAATCTATTGTTATTCAAATAAAAGATCAGAGTAGGACTAGATATCAATGCCGTTAAGTCTAGTGAATTTGGTGGTGAAGGTCATATTTTCACACAGCCTAAATTTCATGACTTCATCAAAGGACAACACAGTAAGACACTTTGTCAAAATTTAGGTCAGCTGATATTAACGTTTACTTTACATCTTAGTCTGTGCAGGGCAAATTTTGACACCAGGAGGAAAATTTTAAATAACTTTGGAAGAGGACCTATAGATGATATTATATAGCAAACATCAAAGCTCGTGCCTTGTACCTTCAGACAAGAAGATTTTTTTTAATTTTGTTTACTATATGTACATGGTGAAAATCAATGACCCCTTGGGCGGGGCCAATTTTGACCCAAGGACTATGATTTGAACAATCTTTGTAGAGGTTCACTTCGCAAAGTCTCATGCCAAATATTTAACCTCTAGCCTTTGTCAATTCAGAGAATAAAGTTTTTCAAGTTTTTACTTTATACATATAAGGAAAACTATCGCCTCTGGGGAAGGGCAATTTTAACACTAGGGGAAAAATTAAAACAAATTTAGTAGAGGACCCATAGATGATAGTTTATACCAAATATCAAAGCTTTAAGTCTTGTACCTTCAGACAAGAAGATATTTTAATTTTTCACTATATGTACATAGTGAAAATCAATGACCTGCGGGGATGGGGCCAATTTTGACCCCAGAGTTATAATTTGTACAATCGATCTTGCTAGAGGTTCACTTCACAATGTTTCATGCAAAATATCTAACCTTTAGCCTTTGTCAATTTAGTGAAGACGATTTTTTAAATTTTTACTATATACATATAAGGAAAATAAATAATTATACAATATTGATATAACGTGAAAACGACGACGACGTTGATGATGATAAAATTATGATGATCATCGTATTGGATGATTATGACCATTTTGAAGCATTTTACTTCACTTACACCATTGATTAATAAGAAGAAAATTAAAACAAAATCATTATACTGCATATAGCGCAAACCTACATTTGGATGTTTACATATTTATGCTGTTTATATAAAAATGTATCAGCTTTCTGTTGTTTCAGTTTTTTATCAAATAAATTGACAGGCAACAAGTTGTATGGCACTTCGTTATGTTCGGGTAAAAAAGAATATTAGCCTATCAATTATATAACGCACTCCTACAATGTACGAATCATACAGCATACACTTATATGACATCTGGTTTCTTCGAAATATGTATGTTGATTTTGCATAAACAGTATCTTGGATTAAATAGTTAAAATGATACATATTATAGTCAATTTTGAGGTTTATCCGATCTTAATTCTCTCTCTCTCTCTCTCCCTCTCTCCCTCTCCCTCTCTCTCTCTCTCTCTCTCTCTCTCTCTCTCTCTCTCTCTCTCTCTCTCTCTCTCTCTCTCTCTCTCTTACTTTTTTCTGTCATTGTATATTTATCTCGAAAATTATCCAAATTTTTTATTGATTTCTATTTACTTTGCACTTTAACATTTTCTCTTAAATAGTGTACTCCTCTTTTTCATCACACACATATAACCTGTCAAGACCGAAATATTCTGCACCTTGAAGATGATGCAATGGAGTTATATCTAGTCTCTCCTTTTGTATTTTGTTACAAATTCTAAATGTTCAGTTGTTTCCTATCTATATATTTGCTAGAAACGTTGTATACTGTTTAAAGCAAATAAACGTTATTGTAATGATTTGATTAATGAATATATATGTCTGTATTAAAGAACATACAAATTCCATTTAACATTTTTATGTAACTTGCATATTTTTTCTGATGATATATCTGTTATATAAACATGTATATTTAATTACGTTTAAAACAGTTTATCCTCAACACTATAATACCAATTTTTGTTGATTTGAAATAACGTTCTAGTATAATTACTGAAGCTACTCGTACTCGTACTATATATATATCAAGTCATTAAAATGTAACGTGACATTGTCTTCAAAGTTTATTTTAATTCATTGAAAATTAGTATTGAAATTGTATTGTTTATGCATTTCTATTAATGTATTACCACACTTAGTATGATTATGTACTTTGTATTTGTCAAAATAAAATAATGTTCTGTTCTGATCTGTATTATATTATATATCCGACGACTTAGCATTGTTTTCTTTAGATGCGTTTTAAGGCGAATGTATGGTATACATACATACAAACAAACAAAATCAAAGCACTGCAAGCACTGAGGTATACATTGCTTGACATCAAGACCATGTGATTTTAATCTACTGAACTCAATAGAAGTCATCTTCCGGTTACAATCAATTTCGAACACAAATCTAGGCTTATTTCTTCTCAAGTTATTAATAGGACAGGAAAGAGGTGTTGTTCCTACAGACTAGTGCTGTTTTTTTCAAGGCAAGACTATATGGTTTGCGAAATTGAAGAGCAATACAGAAATCAGTTTGCAAAGACCGGTTTATTATCTGCAGTATACAATGCTGAAATAGTAAAATAGAGTCTTCAGTGTTTTTATCTATTACTTTAAAAACAAGACCAACATGTGGGTTTGTAGTCTACAAAAATGTGGTATTAAATCATTCAGCAAGACTTAAAAGTTAGGTGAACATTTTTGTTTACATGCAAAACGCATTCACTGGAAAAAATGCACTCCATAGTGCAATTATTGATTCAAAATAAAAGCATTTGTACTTGACAAAATTTAGGCATCAAAGCCCTAAGCTCTAGCCTTGTACATTCTTAAATTTTTACTACAAGTACATTACGAAAATTAATGACTCCCCCCACCCCCAACCCTCCCACAAGGCAAATTTTATCCCAGGGCTAAAATTAAAACAATCTTGGTAGAGGTCGACTACACAATGCTTCATGCCAAATATCTTACCTCTAGTCTTTGTCAATTCACAGGGGAATACTGTTTAAGTCTTTTTTCTATACATGTATATACATTTAAGGAAATCCTAAGACACCATGGTGCCTGTTAAACCTTGTACCTTCAGACAAGATTTTTTTTAAAGTTTTTTACTATATACATACCATATAATGAAAACCCAAAAAGACTCCTTGGCAGAGCCATTTTGACCCCAGGGCTATAATTTGAACAATAGTGATAGAGGTTTATTACACACGTAAAGGTTTCATGACAAATATCAAACATCTAGCCTTTGTCAATCCAGAGGAGAATATTTTTTAAGTTTTTTTTTCTATACATGTTTATACATTTAAGGAAAACCTATGACACTCTGGTGCTATTTCACTAGGGGCAACATTTGAACAACTTTGGTAAAGGACGTACTTATAATATTATTTACCAAGTATCTAAGCTCTAAGCCTTAAACCTTCTGATAAAAAGATTTTTAAAAAAGTTTTTGCTATATACATATAAGGAAAACCTTAATATATGACCCCAGGGGTGAGGCTAATTTTGACCCTTGGGCTGTAACGTGAATAATCTTGGTAGAGGTTAACTACCAAATGTTTCATGACAAATATCTAACCTCTAGTCTTTGTCTTTGAGAAGATTTTAAGTTTTAACTACATACATATCAGGAAAATCTATGAACCCTAGTGCAGGGCTAATTTGACATCCAGGGTATAATGTGAAAATCTTGTGAATGTCTACCAGACAATGCCTTTTGCAAAATATCTATGCTCTAGGCCTCATTTAAGTCTTTGAACAACTTTGGAAGCCCTTTACTCATGGAACAACCCTGTCAAGTTTGGTTGAAATTGGACAAGATGTTTTCAAAAGATGTTAACTATATAATGTATAAAACACACACACATGCACACGCATGCATGCACACACACACACACACAAAAATATGTAAAAAATATATGCCAACACAGCATCTACATGCATCAGACCAGCAGTCCAACACATTTTCAAAAAATAAAATGACAATTACATTGTTGATGTGTTGAAAGCCTTGTGAAATTTAATAAAATTAAGCTTTATAATATCTAGAATAAACTTTCATTTTTTCATTCCTAACTGTAAACAAACAATATGAGGTATGGTACATGTTATGGTCAACCAAGTGGATCTCATTGGAGCTAGGTGGAGAGGAGTGTGGGAATCCAAAGATTAGTAAATCATGTTTGCTTACTGAGTTCATCAGAAAGTATTTAAGCACTAAGTTGAAATTTATATGGCATAATGCACTTTATGTGTGTTAATATGCTATATATCAAAATTAAATACTCTGTATCTTTTTTTTTTGTTAACTATAAACTTAAAGAATTAATAAATTTCTTTTATATAATCTATGAATTCAGTTATAGTATATTTTTTGGTTTGACTTTTATCACAGTCTGTGCTTTTTTGTGATATCATACTATTGTTTCCAGCACCTTTACTCCAAGTAAGCAAATGAAGTAATTGAAGACCAGGAACTTAGGAACTTCCTTTCTGAGTGGGGGATCTGAACATCACTGTCTGTCCTGTCCACCATGTCTCGATATCGGATTTGTCAATGTCTTGGTACAGACCACCCTGTCTCATGGTCTGCAAGGTCCTGCATGTATGGCCAGCTGGGACTGTTTAATGTCACCGAGGAGAACTCCATATAGTTTTTTGACAATCAATAAATATTTTACAATCCAATAGGAAAAAAAAATTCATGTAGTATCTTTTTTTAGCTAAATCCTTTCAAGCTATCATCATCGTGTACAATAAAACTTACTGGTAAGGAGTTAATTAAGGGCTTCTCCCCCAATACAAAAAAGGTCAAATTAAGAAGTAGTACTGTTACAATGCCTTATCAAAAATAAAGTCACATGCATATATAGACAATAACTAAATATTTAACAATATTGATTTAATACAAATAAATCATTAATATATGCAGTCCAGCCAATAATGAGCTGAAAATATTTATCAATATCAAAGAGTGAGAAAATGAAATGCAGCCTGACTAAAACTCAAACCAGAGACACTCAGAATACCATACCTCAGAACTACCAAAAAACCCAGAACCCTTGGAATACCATACAGCAGCTCTACAGCTTAAATATTTTCAGTCTCATAGTTCTATGCATTGACATAATCCACAGCATATTGAAATTTTTCCTTTTTCATTGGCACACTTAAGTAACAAAGTGAATTGACTTATGACTCAGTTATGAACCATCATAAACATATATTGAACCCTAAAAGTAACAGGGTGAAAATATCACAGGGTGAGAAATATGTGCAGTTTGACCGGGAATCAAACCTGAATCAGAATATTATACATGTATGTGGGCTGTACTGACTCACTCAGCTGAGCTATCTAGCTGCTGGCAATGTCAATAATCTATTACACATGGGCATAGAAGTCAAAGAAATATTCATTGATAATGACCCATTATTTAAAGTAAATCATATTAGAAACATCCCTTGAAAATGATATTTTTTCATTTTTGACCCACAGTTATTACCACTACCTCCTAATGGGCCTAAGTAAACTGAGCCTGCAGAATTTTATAATTTTGCTGTCTGTCAGACATGGCAATTTCTTATGGGTTTCATCTTTATCTCCATTTGAAGGGATGTAACTCATGTTTACTAAAAAGTTTGTTCTTATCTGTCTATCTTAGCCATTACAGACTATTCTAGCTGTATATAAACATAAAAAATATTTTATATTAACAAACAAAACATAATAAGATGAAAAATTTACCAGTTGGAGAAATTCATCAAATGGATGGAGGTCCAGGAATGATGAATAATGGATAGAAATATTTTTTTTGACTGGCTTTATGTACCTTCTAGTTATCAGTGTGGCAAGGAATTTTATAATTATTCAGTTAAACCTGGTTTTTCAGTTAAGATTTCATCATAAAAAGATCTTCAGGACTCTAAATAAATTCATATTTGTGGTATCAGGGGAAATTAAATTACTATTTGTGCTAAATCTGATCATAAACATCAATCTAAATATTTAGAATGTACCTGTGTTGAGTATCATATTTCACTCTTCACTTTGGTTATCCCAGGTCAACCCTCTTTTTTTACTACTGGCTTTAATTTAACTGCCCATGCAATCATAAGCTCATATAATAAATGATATATGGCTTATAATTTTACCTTATATATATATTAATAGTCTAAGGAGTTATGTAAAAAAATGTTAAGGGTGGCTCAGCCTGACTGAGTGATTGGATTGTAAATAACATATTTCAAAATATATTTCTGGACTCAACATGCTTTCAAAACTCTGTAAGAAAACTGTCAAATGATGAATAAATACAAATAAATCTGTGTGATTCTAGCACTTCATTTTTTCTAGGATTGCAATAGCTTTCTATTTTGTCAAATAATTTTTTCACTTTCAGTTTATGTTCTGCATTTGCCCATGTAAATTGATAACTTTAGGTCCAGCACACAGGCGCTAGTCACATAATCAAATATTTTACATAATCGGTCTATATATATCTTTATATACATATATAGACCGATTATGTAAAATATTTGATTATGTTACTAGCGCCTGTGGTCCAGCATAGTGTAATAGGATATTTACTTGTATCTTTTCATCTTTCTCAGCATTTCCAATGGCAGTCAACACTGGTAAAGTAAATTTCCATTGGCGCTTCCATTTGATAAAGTTATGTGATATGTTACCATTTCAACATCTAAATGTCCAGGGGGTCTAAACATATCTGCCATGATTGTCAGTTCGAATAATACCGATTATGAAGGCTAAATTCGAATAATATTGAGTACAAATCCTTAGTTCGAATAATATTGAGTACGAATCTTCCCCTTCCCGAAAATGGCTTTTGGACGATATATTTCACTAAAGTGGCAGAAATACTTCACACTGCAGGTGTGAAACAAATAATTGCATACTCCTCCGATGCCACCACGTTGATAGGGTCCTATTATATGCAATTATATGACAATTCGTCAGAAAGTTAACTTTAATCCATTCATACAGACGCTTACAATGTTACATAACACTAAATAAGACATATATATCTGTATATGCTCGTTTTCTAAAACAGTTTGAAATAGAAAAAGTATGCAAGTCTATATTTAAAAGTAAATAAGGTTTATTAAACAGATTTAATATTAATTTTGGGTGTTGGACATATTTTTATACAGGGTCTGTCGTAATTCATTCATTCTTGCACGCGCATGCGTCGATACGAAGTTTGAAGCGTAGGTTTACACAATGCTTTTATGAATGAAATAGAAATTTTCATTTTTTTTTGCTTTCATGTTTAGAAAATGTTTATTTGAACTGAAAGTGCATAGTTTTGAACTTTCAAAGCTTATTGACCACTATGCAAACAGTATATTAATAAAAAGTGATCTTAATGTGACAATCCTGCAAAATGAGGATCTACTTTTATCGAGGTTTCATCCAAAGGTGGATGTTGTTCAGCAAAACACGTTAGGTGTACTAAATCTGAAATACAGCTATAACTCTGTATACATTGCAAGCAATGTATACAAAAACAAAAATACACAATGTCAACTTTTCTTTGAAGCAGCTGTGTCTTCACAGATATATATGGCTGTACATTTGTACAAACATTTTTAAAACAATTTATAAACATTTTATAAACAATAATTCGTACGTGTAATGTAATCTATGCAGGAAAAGCTAAAAACAGGTGGTGCCAAAATGCCATGTATACCCTTATCGATTACACAACGATTACGTTAATGAATTTTACTAACGACTGATTAGCGATAACGTAACAACGCTTTCTGGTTATGCAACAAAAAAATCGTAGAAATAACTAACGTGTTCGTTACGCGATTGCTAACGCTTTCGTTTTTTTTATTTTAACGAAAGCTTCTGCTTGCTCAACCCTGACTGCAGGAAGAGACGTTTTAGGGCTGGGCTGAAATATTTGTGTGTCATTATTGGCCGTAGTGTACAACCTTATCAAAACATTTAAGTTGCCAATCTTCCAAACGGCATTCTTATTTAATTGGCCTATTACTTTACATACGTGTAATGAAAATAACAGCCACAAGCAAGTTGACTTAGTTCCCTCAGTATTGGTATGTAACGAATCCTCCAGTTGTTTCAAAAACCATATGTATTTGATTGTAAGTCTCTGGTTTATTATAAACATTTATATCATGCGAATATTGCCTGAAACAAATTTAAAATGTAATTGTCATCTTAAAAAATAAATTTAATGTCCTCTTAAATATCTAAAGTGGATTCATTTAATCAGCAAATAACGAAAAGGATTGTTCGACGTCATAAAGAACAATAGGAAATCAAGATTCAACCTCAGATTTCAAAATGTTCTCATTCTATGATAGCGACCCTCCCACACCTACCCTGGTCAAATGTACATAATGGAGGTTCAATCTTTAAAAAACACGCATTTTTTTCGCTTTTCTCCCATTCACGTGTCTCCCATCCCTAGGTAGCCTTGGTCAGTAACCGGTTCTGATTTAATAATTAATATACCTAGGCAGATAAACACCCATTGTCAGATAAACACCGCTAATCTTCTTTGTTTCAAAATTTTTGAGCGGTGTAAGCAGTGAAATATATATGTATATTTGGTTATACACAGCTTGTAGGTGTTTTTTTAGAATAAAAATAGATTTCTACAAAGTATTTCAATCTATATATCATATGTTTCCGGTTTCAGGCATACTTTTATATCACAGAAATCGATGACTTTGTATATGGAGGTGTAGAGAAGTATTGGAAAGTTTTATAAACATCTCATAATCGGCTTTGGTGTCAGTAATAAATCAACACGGAGATACTGATATATGCACTTATATAGTGTTTCTTTTTGCACATAATGGTATATGCATTGTGAACATGTAGATATTTTCTCCTTTGTGCACGTTTTACACGGAGATTCTGAAATATGCACAATAAACATAAAGATAATACAATGTAGTTATTTGCACGCTTAACACGGTGATATTGATACATATGTATATGCACTGTAAACATGAAGATACTAGTTTTCTCACGTTTAACATGGAGATACTGATCTATGCACTGTAAACATGTAGATGCTAGTTTTCTCACGTTTAACACGGAGATACTGATATATGCACTGTAAACATGAAGATACTAGTTTTCTCACGTTTAACACGGAGATACTGATATATGCACCGTAAACATGTAGATACTAGCTTTTTTCACTTTTTCAGAGATACTGAATACACGTAAAAAAAAATCCAGTTTTTTCGTTTTGCATGGGGAAAATTTATAACACTGTAAACATG